>NC_056741.1:1850725834-1850875834 GCF_019279795.1 Protopterus annectens
TGTGTGTGTGTGTGTGTGTGTGTCTATTGTAATTTAGAGCCTTTCTTTGCATTCACAGGTGATGTAGGTGCATTACCCTCCCCGCGGTCCATCTGATGTTAGTGTCCCCTAACAGATATTAGCAGTGATGAACATATGCATGAGGTACAAGCAGGCTTGTCAGGGCTGAATCTGTGACAATGGTTGCCATACCAACTAGTGTCCACCTCTTCCTCGTGACATTGCTGAGGCAGTTCTGCTGCCAACACATACCGCATCACCAGTGGCCATAGAGGAATTACAGTCAGCATCTGTTAGCGTGAACAGGAAATCTGTGGTGGAGTTGGCAGAAGGTGTGTCTCCACACTCTATGTTGTCTTGGGGTGTAATGTCTGCAGATATGCCACACAGGCATGTGGGTCGTGCTGCTTTGTAGTGGAGGACTCTCTGGCAGACATGCACCTGCAGGACAGAGCGCAGCAACTGGTATCACCAGATGCATGTTCCAGACTGTAATGGCAGCACAGGCACATGGTGAACGCAGAACAGAGAAGGGCAGAGGGCTGCAGAGGGCTGCTATCTGTACTCTCTAAATTACAAACATCCAGGCATTGGCAAATGCTCATTGAGCAGATTGTTGATGTTCTGGAAGCAGGCGATTGGGGTGACATGGTCGGAATCTCTTGACTCGTGGGCATGGCAATCCGCTGAGCATGAGCTGTCTGTGCTGGAACATTCTGCTAGAGTGAGGCGAGGGGCTACCAGGGATGTAGGTGGCCAGCTACAACACCTAGTGCAGGTCGACGTGAGCATGCCACCTCACATGCCCACTCCCATAGAGCCGTAGCAGTAGCAGTGCAGCTGGTGCTGTGTGCTGTCCACACCAGGGACACAGCAGGCCACGTGACGTGGCCCTGGACATTCCCAGCGGGACACGGTTCCAGTGGATATGTGTCATTGGACAGTAGCTGCCAATCTGTACCTCTCTGCCTGGTAGTGGCTGTAATCCCTGGCAGGCATGCAGGGTCACATGGCCGTGGCTGGACACAGTGAGCTGTACAACCTGGTCTGTACAATCTGGAGATGTCAAGCAATATACCTGTGTAGGCCTCACAAAAGGCAGGCAGAGCTGTGCACACATACTACGCACAGCAAACACATTTGTAGGGCACCACAACACCCACATGCATATTGGAACAGACATGTTCATTCATATCACCAGCCCTTAATGTACACACATGATGTCAAATGATTGGTGCAGCCATGGCTCCCCTGGCACAATAATATCACCCTGTGCATATGATGAAGCCTGTGCCACATCCCTGGCCATCATCCACACCATCGGTGCAAGGACATGCTCAAATGGTCTGATGCACAGGGTGAACAGAATAGTGAGATGTGTACATTGGCATTAGTTGTGCAATACTAGTGAGGGAAGTGTAGATATTCCAAGAAGGTGTAAGAATGGTGAGAGATGTATATTTTACATTGATGTGTACTGTTGACACTCACCAGACATACCATGAAGTATAGGGTGTAGCATGCATTGTTATATGTGCATGCAACCATGTAGTACAGGTAGCATGCATTGTTATATGTTCACAGTATGTGTCTCGCAACAACAGTAATACAGCACACAAGCTGGTAATGATGCCCAGGTTCCTCCTTATGGTCTACTTGGTATGTGTCTACAGGTAGTGTGCTCTGCAGTCTCCCCATGTGTAACTGTGGAGTACTCTGGCAGGCACGTGATGGCAATCTCTAGTATGCTATAACGTAGCCCTCAACCGGACAGCTGGAAATTCTAACATACCACAGATGTCCACACACATACTGATCCAGCAGCCTGTGCAGTGTGTAATAGGCTACAGTGGCTAGAGACGTGACATCCATGTTACTCAGGTCACATCACAGGTATGTTGACATAAGTAGGGGTTGTACACAGTGAATCTGGACAATGATAATGTTAGAGGCCACTTTGGCAGCATGAGGCCCTCACTGTGTGGCAGTAATACCCCTGTCACAGTACAGGAACATGCCCACACTATGGCGGTCAACAACACTATAATGCATCCACCCCATGTGTTGAGGTGGAGGAGCATTTGCCTATGGTCATCCTCACTGTGCACCACATGATGCACCCAGGGAAGGGACATGTACAGGCAGCCAGTATGGCTGAGACCAATGGCATCAACAGGGCAGTTGGACTGCATCACCATGAGGGGTTGGAATCCTGTGTGTTCCATATAGTAGCATACACCCACACCTGGGCGTAAAATTAGACAGCCATACATACACACACACACACACACACACACACACACACACACACACACACACACACACACACACACTGTGGAGACTACAACTGTCATATACATACGGATAGCTGATGCGTGTGATACACATGTCTACACCTGCCTATGCCATGCTTTTATGCAATAAATTCGTAGTATGTACAGATGTTCATGTAAGTGAGGGTGTGTGTCAATTGGGATGTATTCCCACTACATGGGTACAGGCGGTCACACATGCAAACACACACGGAAGTACTGTGAATGATAAGCACCTACTATGTGATGATATGTCTGACAGACATGCAGCAGTATTGGCCGCATTATGTGTACTAACGCTTATGTCCAGCAATTGTGCTGCTATATGCATATGGGAGGATGTAAGTGTTACAGGTGTTGAGTGATTTACGCATAGTTGGTAAACACTCTGACCGCTGTGTAGGTATTATGGTTCACCGTCAGGAAACAGTAACATAAAGCTGCACTGTTTGCACATGTAATGGTATGGTGGCGTGACACACCTGGAATGAGCCTGTATCATTCGCGAACATCCATCTACACAGGTGGATGCCTGCCACTTTATGGCTATTGCACACATCCATCCATACCCCATGTACATCCTACCGTACTGTCAGTATGTCACCATATACAGATGTCAGTGATGGGGCTGCATTATAACTCCGCATGTTGTAGTTCAGCACAGATGAGCGAGCTTGCATCAGCTACTGTACATGCATGGCAGCTGCACTGCACACCAGCCAGTTTGTGCATGTGTGTTGGTCCTACATGCCCGTGCTCGGTGTAGCCATGTTTGTGTGCACATGACAATTGTGGACATGTGTGTTGACATACATAACACATGGACTGTTGTGTGATATGATGGGTGTTAATCTCACTTGGGTAACTAGTACAGAGGGAATGTGTACTTTCGGTCAACATTGTTACCTCATGTACTGTTGGCATTCAACAGCTGATGGACCTCACCTCCCATTTAGCGTCTTGCGTGTATGGATTGCTGTAGCCACTTGTCTGCACGGAAGACAGAAAAGCTATGCGCTATGTACATATGGGTTGTGTGTGTGTGGTCCATGCACATATCCACTGCAATTACATGTATGACATATCTGAACATGTGTGTGTTCATTGGTGTACAGCGACAGTCATCTGTCACAGCTGTCGTGTAAGACCCAGGGCCCTGGTTATGTGTAGAGCTGAGCCTGGTTATGTACAGTGGTATCATTGCAATGCATAACACATGATGGAACCTAATGTCGGTACATGTGTAGTCTGCACGTGTTGCTGTACACCCATGTACAGTCCACTGGTCATAGTCTACACGGTGTTGTGTTGATGTATTGCTGGTCCAACAGACATGGTGGTGTCTGAGGCTACATTGTAGACTGCGGTGTGTACCACTATGATCTGCACCTGAGACATCTGTGATGGCTCTTGGAGTGTGTAATGCTTGATCAATACATGTGAGTGGGTCGTTGCGTATGGCACGTGGGGACAGTAATACCATACTGTGCCTTCCATGTTTTGAAAAGTATCCGTTATTGCATGCAAGACGGCCCTTTGCAACTGCTAAGTGTGTGAGCATGCCCAGTATGCCATTGTGTAGATGGACACGCAGTACATTCCAAACGGACGTGTGATACTACGCATGTGGGCATGGCCAGTGACACCCTGTGCCTCTGTGTATGGGCATGGTCATTGACATCCTGTATAGCGATGGTGGACATCCAGGCAACAGATGTCCATTTACAACATCACGATGGATGCCTGCATTGAACACACTGGCTGACTGTCTTGCAGGGTGTACTGTCTGTGGCACGTCCCGTATCTATATAGTGTTGTTGTGGTGCTTCATAGATATTTAGTTGCCCCGATCACACCACTGCCGTGTGTTTGTCGACATCTACCTTGGGACAGTAATATGCTTTTAGACTGCTCACTCTCTATACATTCCCTATCTGCATCCTTGCCTTTGCGGAAGATGTCACCCACCTCGAAGTATGCCTCTGGGAGTGCTGTGTTCAGTAATCTCAGTAGCGCATTCTGTAAATGCGTATTGCTGTAGTTTGATAAGGTAGTTAGGTGTATGTTCAACTCCCAGCTCTGCCAGTGTGTGTGTGTGTGTGTGTGTGTGTGTGTGTGTGTGTGTGTGTGTGTGTGTGTGTGTGTGCGCAAAAGGTGCTGTGTGTGTGTGTGTGTGTGTGTGCGTGTGTGTGTGTGCGTGTGTGTGTGTGTGTGTGTGTGTGTGTGTGCGTGTGTGTGTTACCAGCTGCCTGGGGACACGGTAATGCTTTTAGATGCCTCACACCACATACATTCCCTATCAGCGTCTTTGCCTTTAAGGATGATGTCACCCACCTAGAAGTATGCCTCTGGGAGTGCTGTGTTCAGTAATCTTGGTAGTGCGTTCTGTAAATGCGTATTCCTGTAGTGTGATAAGGTAGTTAGGTGTCTGTTCGACTCCCAGCTCTGCCAAGAGTGTGTGTGTGTGTGTGTGTGTGTGTGTGTGTGTGTGTGTGTGTGTGTGTGTGTGTGTGTGTGTGTGTGCGTGTGTGTGCTACTAGCTGCCTGAGGACACGGTAATCCTTTTAGACACCTCACACCACATACATTCCCTATTGACATCTTTGCCTTTAAGGATGATGTCACCCACCTAGAAGTATGCCTCTGGGAGTGCTGTGTTCAGTACTCTTGGTAGCGCGTTCTGTAAATGCATAGTGCTGTAGTCTGATAAAGTAGTTAGGTCTATGTTCTAATCCCAATCCTGCCATGTATGTGTGTGTGTGAGAGTTTCCCGCTGCATGACAACAGTACATTGCTTTTACACTATTCACTCTCCATAGAATCCGTATGGCATCTTTGCCTTTGATGCTGATGCCAGCAAGCTGGACGTATGCCTGTGTGAATGCTGTGATCTAGTAATCACGGTAGCGCTTTCTGTACATGCGTAATTCTGTAGTGTGATAAGGTAGTTAGATCTGTGTTCTGGTCACAACCTTGCCAAGTGTGCATGTGTGTATTTCTATTTCTATATATGTAATGTAGATAGATATTGATATGTATGTGGATATTAACACTATTGAATGCACTGCATTATCTGTACGTGAACACCTTTGATGTATGTAAATCTGCTATGGCTCTGTGATAGTGCACATACTGTGTGCTGTAGTGATCCTGGGTTATAGTTGTGTAGTGACCAGTTATTCTGTTGCTGGGTATTACAAGGGACATTGACAACAATGATAGTACAGCACCTTTAAACGGTCGTGTGCACATCTCAGCAACAGTCAGCAGTGGTTGTTACTTTGGAGGATGAGTATGGCTCATATGACTATGTATTACCTGACACTACTATGCAAATCAGGTTAACATTACTGACTCCCATTTATCTACAGGTTGTGATACAGATCCCTAGAATGTATGTGTATAAATTGACAGGTGCAGGACTGGAATATTGTTGAATGCATGCAGGGGTGTCCATGGCCAGTAATGGTGATCTGTACAGCCTGGCAGGTACGGTCTGTGACTGTCCCACAACCTCCTGTATATGCATGACACATGCTGAAACTGTGTACATGCAGACACAGACATGAAACAAACAGCTACGGCTAACACATACACACACACATTGCATCAACATTGGGCCATGCAAACACTGTTGTCCATCACACACACACATACTTACATGTTGCTTGGATGGCTCAATGATAGGCTCTGGAAAGGAAACACCATACCCTGTGCATATGATGACACCTGTGCCACCACCTGTAATGTGTAACATAGATGCAGGAACAGACTGGTGCTCAGAACAGATGCTCAGGGTGGCTTTATAGCATTGTATTAATGTTAAAATGTAGTTAACACAAAGTGTGATATCCTTCTAGGTGTATGTAAGCAGGCATGATGCATTGCAGCTATGACCATCAATGTAGTATAGTTTGCAGCACTGTTGATTCTGATGATTTATTATCCATCCATGTGCCATTTGATTGACGTGTGTAGTATTGGCAGCATGTGTTTCAGAGTGTGCAGTACGTGTGTGATGTGTGTAGTACAGATTTATACATGCTTACAAATGGGTACACTGGCTTACACGACATTACACGGGCTTCAACATGCTTACACTAGCTTACTCGTTCTTCAACGCACGCACACAGGCTGACGCGCGCACACATGCTTACTCGGGCTTACAGGCACGCACAGGCACGAACACACTGACAGCAGGTTTGCATGAAACTTTAGTGATATCCATGATGTACACCGTCAGTTTCCTGACTGTACCTAGGATAGATCATAACATGCCTTTTCCACTGATAAGTAACTGATAGCAAACATGTGACACATTGCTCCAATAGGATTACAGTGTTTTATACATACACACTCATGATTATACATATACACTCATGATGTCACCTATCTTCTACTCTGATAGTCCCCCTTAACCTACTCTTCCACTGTAGTGGCTTGGTCCATATGGCATGACAAATTGTGATTCACTATCCTCAGCCTCAATTGCATTGGATTGCCTACTAATGCTTGGTTACATCTCTGACAGAGCGCTTCCACACATAGCAACCAGTACTCAGTAGCCATCTTGTCTTCAGCTTGCCATTCACCTGCATGGCGAACTAACTGTTAACGATAATTACAATGTCTATGTGTATTTTAAATATTTCTCTTGTTTTAAAAGCACAGCATGTTTTCGTGCTACTGTGCTACGCTTATACACCTGAGATCGGGGGAGGACAAATAGAGTTTTATTAATTTACAATGGCGAAATATACCACTGGCCTTATATTTGGCCATTGGCATGCTTCTTCAACTGTATTAATCCTTTATTTGCAGCTGACATTGCTCCGTTTAGCTACTTGCAGAACGTAACTCGGTTAACATCCGAGTACATTTCTGCACATAACTTTACTCTTGCATGGACAGCTTACTGTTATGTGTATCGCAGATTTACATCATTTGCATAGCTTTTACCTACAAATGGGGTAATTTGCATATCCTAACATTGTCCGTGCAATGTTCGGTTTAGTCTTACACGCCCCTACAGGATATTGCTGAATAGCTCGGCAGACATCTTGCCTTGTTCTACACTTCCTCTCTTTTAGTGCTTTGGCCAAGGCTCCATGACCCCTGGCCTAAGGTTTGCTGTGTGCTAATATGTCTATTTGTGGAGTATGCATGGCTGTAGGTATGGTTTGACCTGCTACATCTGACATTTCTACAAAGCAGCTCCCACCTTCATCATTTGTAACGGTGACAGCCCTATAGGTACTATATATACAGCTGTGACATATGACATGTCAACACATACCTGCGGTCAATACTGAACTGACTACTTCAGTGCTTTTCATACCTCCAGAATTTTCTTGTAGTAGTATACTTGATAATACTGTTTCCTGTCACATGTATCTGTTTCTGATACAAGATATATCATTGTATTACACCACTACACACAAGAAGAAATCACAGGTCAGAAGCAATTACATTCCTTTTGCTGGACACACCCGCCAAGAGTGTTGTGTTCCTCACAAAAGCCAACAGGTGCTAATCAAAACATATTATGCTATCATCTACCTTATGTGTTTGCTGGTATTTGCGATGTCCGTCAGTGGCAGAACTCACATGCGAGTGTGGGAGACTGGACACTGTATCGGGGACACTGCCTAACACCCTGAGGGACACTATTATCCTTCCACATTGACTATCACAGGGCATAAGTATTCATTCACATTTATCGAGGTACATGCTTTTGACTTGTACATGTTTTGTCATTTATCATCCCGTCTTTCTTCACACCTGTCCACCTGATATCGCTAATTCTGAACATTTATTTAGAACAGGGTTACCTTCATACCTCTCAACTGTACACATGTTGGTTAAATGTCCCGAACTTAGACTTATAATGTTGCTCCTTCTTTGTTATTATTGTGCCTTTAAATTAGTGGCAGGTCATTAAGGACTGTGAGGTTAGATAATAATGACAGACATTAGTAGTTTAAAACTAATAACCCTCAAAACATTCATACTAATGAATTATCCATTATTCTATCAACGCTCTAACTTTGTCAGAGGAATATTTAACATAGCCCCTATTTGTACTTATTTAAATATGCCTTTGTCCAGCTGTCTTATTCTGAAAGGTTGAGAGGTATGGTTACCATCTTATTCGTATGCATGTACATCCATGATAATCGCTTACATGACACTAATATAAGTTCCTACGTCTTCCCACAATGGTTTACACAATATCCAGTAGATGGGTTCTTCATGTTTGGAAGGTATAGGTGTGTGCTATACCCACATAGGAATATTAATCACTCCCATGGGGTGGACCTAATAAATCTGTGCCAACCAACACCTGTGAACCTAGGCCCATTCTTGCATACCCATGATTCCCATACCTGACACCCCTCCACAGTAGTCATAAGACATATTTAATGTGAGCGATAATAAAGTATGAAGAGACTTCTAAGCACTAACCTCTCTCCGCGTATCGGGACATATGTCATACATTCTGTCAACCCATGTGTTATTACCCTTGCACAAGCTACTATTGCATGTACAGCTATACTGTAGCTGCCGATGTGACTTCCTTAGCGTCGATAATTAGTGGCCGTTGCTGCTAGACAACACTTTTTGGAGTCCTGCAAAGGACACCTATATCCATGTTTAAATAGTAGAACTTGCAGATTTGCCATACTGGTACTTTCCGGGCAATGGTTTGGAAAGCAGCAGTGTATTTACCTTTCTTGCATGTCTGTATGTCTATCCTTAATAGCTATGATGTGTAGCCTTTTTATGTACATGTGTTATATCTACAAGGACAAATGTTTCTGTGCTTGTTATGTATATATCGATTAATGTAATTGTGTGTGTGTGTGTGTGCGTGTGTGTGTGTCTGTGTGTGTATACATATATATACATATATATATATATATATATATATATATATATATATATATATATATATATATATCTGTACATTCTTTATTTCATATATTTATTTAATTTAAGTCTGTGGATATATATCTATACACAAATATATATATCCATATATAGATATATAAATAAACGTGTAGAAAACAGCATTCATTTGCTTTGCTGTGAGCGGATTACACACGCGCAGGTGCACTTGCATATCCTTATTGTGGGTTACATATGTTTACTAAGTCTTTGTGCTTACGTGGGCTTTCTTAATTGTGACAGTACCAGTACAATATCTGTAATCTGGTTAACGGACATATGCGAAACACACGTTCACCTTTACATATTTAAATGTCTTTACAGCACACACACATTCATTAACTCATATGTGCTGAAGTCGTAGTTGACCCGGGACTGCATTCACATTGGCCGGATGCTGTCACCACTGTACTATTGGTGTTCTGACTCATTTATATGCATACCCATAGTACATAGTTACATTAACATACGTCTCATCGCTTCACTTACAACACAGGCATCCATTCTCCTGCTGGGAAAAACGTGGTACTACATATTACACATTCCCTATTCCCTACTGCTCTGCACCCAAGCTGCATATTTAATCACTCCAAGGATATGCAGAACACCAAGGCTTATACTCCTGGCACATACAAGTCTTTGATCGTCAGGGTGTTCCTGTGGTGATCTGGGTTTAGGCTTGTCCGCCTGGTGAACGAAACTGCCCTAACTGAGTTCAAATGTCAGATGAAGCACATGGACAGCATTTTTCCATTTTATAGAGGTTTACCTGTGTTTACAGACACAGGTCTTTCGGCACCTGTCAGCAGCTTTTTATGTTGGCAATACATAATATGGGTGGGGGTGGTTACAATACATAATCCACGGTGAGGGGTGTTCCCATTCACATTTGACTATTTCCTGTATGCATTCATACGAGGATTATTATTTTGGACATGAATTAACTACAGGTATGCAGTGGTACAGTAAACAAATGTGAAGGTTTGTTACTGTAAATATGTATGGACCTCTGTAATACACTTTTGTTTTCTGGCAAATCAGTAGCTAGTCATTAAAGACTGAAGTCAGAACATAATGACAGACACTTGAGTTTCAGACTTCATACACTTCAGGAAATTAATGCCAATGTACAGACTGTTATTCTATCAACTTTCTCAGTTTCTTTACAAATTGTCCATACTTTTGGGCCTTTGTCCCACTTTTATTCACGGCTTTGTCCAGATATCTTGCTCTCAGAGGCTGACAGGTATACTTTTATTCACGGCTTTGTCCAGATATCTTGCTGTCAGAGGTTGACAGGTATGGTCGGTCACACCTACACACACATTAAGTGTCCCTCACACAGTAGATCAGAGTTATCCTGTTTACATCAGTGCCTTCATCACCATTATACCATTTGCCACTATGCAAATGTGTGCAATATATTTCCGCTTATTCGTGTCGGGACACGTGCGTCACGAGCAAGTGTTTGATCCTGGGTAGTAGGTTATGCATAACCACTTAGGGCTGGACAGTGTCATACACCTCTAATGCACATTCCAACTTCTATCCAGATATCTACAGGACTGGACTTTGTGTCTTCCGTTCTAATGTTTACACAAGTTACGTATCCCATGAGGGATATCCAAGAATTGTACCGGTCCACAACAAGAGGTATACTGAACATCGTTTTGGAGTTATGAAAATGTGTTGAGGTTGTGTGCAATCCTGCAACTGCCTAGGGTGACACTACCTACTACATATGCGTAGTGGTCACTATGTGTAGCTGTGGCTGCACCACACCAGTGGGCCTAGTACAGCTGGATTTGGTAGACGTTCAGGGATGGGAGCAGGTTGCGTGATGTGGAGGGGATGCTGCATAGTCCATTATGCATCCAGGTGTGTTGCATTTGTTATGGCCAGTTCCATCCAGGTGTGTTGCATTTGTTATGATCAGTTCCATCAGGACCAATCTGTGGGTATGTGCCGGTGACATATCTATACATTTGTATCGCACATTTCAATATTCATCTGTTTGTGGGATTGTGTTCTACAGTATGGCCTGTCTGGTTGTATTGCAGCTGTTTATACATGTGTTTGTGTTTCTTTCAGCTTCACCCGCTGCTCCCCCATACACCTCCGGTTCACCTATTCTGCATATGACACAGTATCACCTTGGAGGATTGTACCATTACCCATCCACCCCACACACACAGATTCCTCACACCCCATACATCTATGCTTTGGTTGTTGGCCCATGACATGGCCAGAGTGACACATTGAATACCCTACATGTGTCTGGTACCTGTATGGTTGTGTGGACTACCCTGCCATGTTTGCTTTTCACATGCTATACCTCACGCACATAGGTACACGCCCATACTTCACTTTCATTACATGTTTGGTATACCCGGGTACTACCCGTTCGACTGTGACACATCCTGACAAGTTCGGTTTGCACCGCTGACTTCTGGATTTTGGCGGCCTGTTGTACTCATTGGTAGGATGCCACCTTTTCCTATGTCCAGGATGGGATATATTCCGTACACATATCCGACTGTAGTGGACAACAACCTCCCCAAAGTCGGCGGTAGGGTTGCAACCTTTTCAATTGGCCAAAGTAGGACATTTTTGGTACACACATCACATTTTACAGGCCGACACATACCCATGGCAGTACACAGGATATTACTTAGACATCTTGCCTATATAAAAGCTTATTCTTGAAGCAGTTCAGTTGCTTATTCTGTTTTTTATAACATTTATGTAATTTAGATACAGAGAACCTGTTTAATGCAACTATTACATAACGTATAGGGAATAATTTTGTCCTATAATCTCAGGACATTTGCCATTGTTACAGGTTTTTGTCGGGACACAACTGCCCAAAGAGGGACTGTCGCTTGCAAAGTGGGACAGGTGGTAATCCTAGTTGACGGTACGGATAATACTGTTCCTTTCAGCCTACATGTGTCCTTATTGTTGTGGCTGTTTGCATGCTCCTTCTGTTTCGTTTACATGCTTATTCTATTTCCTATCACATTTGGTATGCGAAATATGGACATACCTTTTGTATGTGACTATTACATGCCTTGTGGGATATACTTCAGACGTACGGTCGCTAGATATCTACATTTCTCGTGTATTTTGTTATGGACACATCTGCCCAGCTGTGTACCCTCCCTCACATTACGGGTCAGCTGGTGACCCTCACCATTGGGCTGGACATACCTACTGGCGGATCGCTAACATATGATGCATTTCACTTCCACTTGGTATGGCTATCTACACTGCATTGGACTATGGCCACACAGTCTTCCATGTCATTTGTTTGCGGGATAGGGGCCCGTTATTCCCTACTGTGCATTTCTGTTTGCTTCATCACTTTGTGTTCACAGGTACTTTCTTGCATGCTTTGCATACATTTCAGTCTCCAAGGACACTGACGTGGTTACTATCTTGCAACCTGTTATATGCAAGCATTTTAGGTTGCACATCGACAGTTGCCATTTCCATGCCTCCGTGTGGCACTTCGACATGCCCTATGCACTCGCTCTCCTTTCCTGTGCACGTGGCTGTGTCGGCAGCGCACCTTCATTACTATGCATTTGGTGCTACTGCACCATCCTCACACCGCACGGTCGGCGCAAGCCTAACGCCAGCCTATTATGAGATATATGATGTTATTAGAGATAGTTTTGGAGAATAATGCCTTCACATATGACAACAAATATTTTCTACAGAAGAAAGGTGGTGCAATGGGGACACCATGTGCGAACTCCTATGCGAACTTAGTTATGGCATACTGGGAGGGCACATATGTGTTAAGAGATGCTCCTTTCAAGGAGAACATAAAACTATATAAACATTTTGTGGATGATGTTTTCCTTGTATGGAATGGTACAGTGGAACAACTGAATGGTTTTGTTTTATACATAAATGGCACGACAGATTTTTTAAGATTTGAACGTACCTTTTCATCTAATCATATAGAGTTTTTAGATGTACATATTAAAAAAGAGGGCAAAGAAATAGGTACAGATCGATACAGAAAATCTTGTTGGAGAAATAATTTACTACATCATAACAACATGCATCCAAGACACATTTACCCTAATATAGTGAAAAGTCAATCCCTAAGGATATCTAGGCTAGTGACTGATGATAATAGATATGATGAACAACAAAATATGTTGAAGAATAGTTTCTTAGAGAGGGGCTATGATAGACAGGATGTAAGCACCATTATTTCAGAAAATATTGGATACAGGAAGGATAAAGGGAAACCCTTTTTATTCAGATATAACAGAAATGAACAAATGATGAAAAAGAAAAAATCTGATAATAAAATAAGTAGGTTAGTCATACCATATACAAACAAAAATAGTAGAATTAAAGAAATTATAAATAATAATTGGAGAATGTTAATGGTAGATGATAGAATTAGAGAATTGGCAGGAGATAGACCAAATGTTACCTATAAAAATATGAAGTCTCTAAAAAGACTACTCTGTTATGAAGATAATAGGAAAGAGTCAATACATTCACAAAGGAAGGGCACTTTTGCATGTAGACATTGCAATCAATGTAGCTATATGCTTAATGGGAATGAGTTTATCCACCCTGACAATGGAAGAAAGTTCACATTTGATAAATATAGTAACTGCAGATCTAGAGATTTGATCTACTTAGCTCAATGCCAATTATGTGCATCATTTTATGTGGGAAAAACAAATAGGACCTTAAGAGAAAGGGTCAGAGAACATGTTTATGCCATAAACAAAGAAAATGAAAATAATGCTTTGGCCAGACTAGAATTCATGGCATTGGAAGTGATTTTAAAACCAGAGAGACTGGGTAACATCAGAAATTACACAGAAGAAAGAGAGAACAAATGGATAATACGACTACAAAATCTCACTCAAGCCATTTTTATTAGCTAAACCATATAAACATTGAACTATCCTTAGGTTGTCACTCATGGAACATAATTTTTTTATTTGTATTGTACATGCACTTTTGATAGCTGTAGATGTTTACAAGAGTTTTTTTCCTACATATATATATATATATATATATATATATATATGCATATATTTTTATATTGTCTATTTCTATTACATGATAGTTACAATAATTATGAATATTATTATTATTATTATTATTAATATTATAATTTAAGATTGTAAATATTAGAAGATGTAACATAATACATATATTTCAAATAAGATGTTTATTTTAATATATATATTTTAGGGACTTTTAGATTTATTAAAGCAACACAACTTTTGTTTGGTTATTTATATAAGTGATATATTTGTATGATATAAATATGAAAGTGTATATATGTTTTTATTACAAATGTAGTTTTGTACCATTTTATTATAAAGATAGATATTTTATTGTAAGCATTTTCATTTATAAAATCTATAGAATGTTTTTTTATATATTCTTATATATTCATTTATATATTTTTTATAGATATTTTTATATTATTAAATAGAATCAATTATTTATTTCTATAATATTCACATGATATATATTTATATAATATCAAGAATTTTTGTTAGAATTTTAAAACAGTTGGTCACACAATATATAGGTAGGACGTTTTTGTTATATAAGGTTTATAAAGAGTTTCCCTTAGATGTATATGTGTCTAATTGATGAAGACATAATTAATTGATAAATTAATTCATTTGATTGTTTAATGATTTGCCTTTATTGGCTGGTTAGTAAGTGTAGAGATGTATATTTAAATGCAGTCAGGATATGTGTTTTTTGAAGTCTGAAGAAACGTTCTTCGTAATGTGAAAGCGCTTACTGTTTTTATTCTACAATAAAGTGTTGCCGTTAAGCCGTGGAGTGCTTCTTTTGTTTTCTAATTCGCTAACAGAGACTTTATCTTGAGAAGCACCTAGCCCAGGACTGGTTTGTTTTATCTGACTTGCGCCGAGCTTCATGAATCCCGGGGACAGTGATTAATCAAGCAGACAAAGGGGGAGCAGTGGTAGTTTGGGATTGGCATATGTATTATAATGAGGCCATTAGCCAACTTTCGGATTAGCAATACTACCAGTGCATGGATTTGGACCCAACTAGTATTTTTAACAAAGAAATAGATGATTTCCTTACTTTGGCTTGTGAAGAAGGTATCATATCCAAGCAGAATAAACATCACTTAATGGTGGTAATCCCTGCTAGACAAATCTTTTACATGCCATCCAAAATACATAAAATTATGAAAAACCTCCGGGTAGACCAATAGTGTCGGGGAGAGGATCCTTGACGGAACCTCTCTCAGAATATTTGACAAAATATTTGAACCTTCTCTTGACACATATAAGAGCATGGATTCAGGATACCACACAATTTTTAAACATCATAGATAACATGCAGTTGGAAAAGGTTTGGTTATTATGCACTTTGGATGTTAGTACATTATTCACAAACATTCCACACTGGATGGGTCTATTGATGCTGGAGTTTTGGCATTCAAGAATTTCCCTATACTCACCAGGATTTAACACATTCCTCCTATGTCTAACAGAGCATGTGCTGAACAAAAATTTTTTTTATTTTGACAATGTATGCTACCTACAACTGAAGGGTACTGCAATGGAAGCGTCTTTCACTCCCATTTATGCGGATCTGTTCATGGGTTTTGTTGAACACCATTTAATATATGATGCCAGCCACAACTTATTCCTTGGTGAGATTGACATCTGGCACCGCTACTTAGATGATTGTTCGTTAATTTGATGTTCAGATGAGCAATATTTGAGGGAGTTCATTGAGTATCTTAATGAAAACAAATGGGGGATTCAATTTACACTGAACTACCATCTGGAGACTATTACCTTTTTAGACGTTAAGGTCAAAGTATTGGAAGATGGTACACTTAGTAGTAATGTTTATAGGAAATATCCCCAGTTCAATAATTTGTTGCATGCTTCCAGTTGTCACCCTCCCCATGTTAAAAAGAATATTCCCAAGTGTCAATTTTTAAGACTCAAAAGAATATGTTCGACTTTGGATAATTATAATATACAGGCATGTGACATGGCTCAAAGATTCCATGACAGAGGTTATTGAAAACAAGATGTAGACTCAGTTAGTAGGCTGGTCCAACAAGTTAATAGAAATCAGACTCTGTCATATAAGGACAAAAGCCAAGCATCTGACTCATATTTTAGTTTTATTATGGAACTTGGTGGCAATACTAGATATTTGCAACAAATTATACATAAACATTGAGAAGTTTTACATATGGAGGATAGATTAGCTACATTTTTGCCACTTAGATGTAGGTTTAGTTATAGGAGAGGAAAAAACATGTGTGGCTGGTTCAACACTATAAAAAGGGAAATAAGGGAGTACAGAACATGATACAAACTACATTAAAAGGGGGCCCATTAATGGGCTGTTTTTCATGTGGACACTGCAGGTTTTGTAAGATGGTTCCTAAACAAAGTTCTTTTACTTCTTTCAATCGTTTCAAAGTGTATGATATTGGTAACTGTGGCAGTGATTGGGTTATTTACTTAGTAAATTGTACTTGTTCTGCTTTTTATGTAGGGCAAACTTCTCGCCCTTTTAAACTTAGAATATTAGAACATATGAGTGATATTAAATGCCACAGAAGTACAAATGCCATATATAAACATCAGTTGAAACATCCTTCTGCTATATTTAGATTTACGATCATAGATAGAATTTACAAGCAAAATACATCCCCAGAGGATTTGCATTGTTTTTTGAACTTTAGGGAAAGAATGAGGATAATTAAATTAGGAGCCTTATTCCTTCCAGGACGTAATGAACAATTGTGATTGGTTATCCATGTGGTGCACCAATTAGAAGTCATGGTATATAAATCCTTTGTAATATGTTTAACTAGGAAGCACTGATGAAGGGTATATGCTGAAAATTGTATGCTTTTGTTTTTCCACCCTTTGGGTGTCATGAGTTATGTATATTTATTAGTGGGAGTCTAAGCCCACAGTTATATTTTCATATATTAAATATTTTTTGTGGATTCTGGTGCTGGTCTGTTTGTTCTTGAGGTCTGTGGTTGGTGTGGGCCATGCAAATTGCCATACATGCATGGGACTTGGCTTCCTGTTATCAATCTGTATGTTACCAGATTGGTAGCTAATTGGCTCACTGATAGACCCGACCTAGTGAAAATAAGTGAAGCCACCTCAAGCATCAGACTCATAATGAGTGGTGTATCCCAGGGTTCAGTCTTAGGGTCTCTGTTATTTGGGATATACTTTTCAGAGGTGCAGGCCAAAACCAGTGGGCAATGGCTGCAGATGACTGCAAGCTGTGTGCTGTCATCAATTCCCCTAATGATGTGGACATCCTCCAAGAGGGTTCTACCCAAACAAATGACATGCCAGAAACATGGCTTCAAGCTGAATACCAAAAAATGCATCATCATGACCTTTGGGGAAAGTGATGTCCGCACAAATTATCACATTAATAACAATGTCCAAAGCACGCACTCAATCGTGAGGGATTTGGGCACCCAGGCTGATAGCAACCTGACTTTTAACTGCCATGTTGCTTCTGTTGTACAGAAAGCTTTCTACATTGCCCACCTCATAAGTAAGGTCATCTCATTCTTCAACACTGCCAAAAGATACACTAGCCATTTATTACATCAAAGACATACTACTAAGTGCTTTCACCCATCATTCCATGGGTTTCTTTAGAGTAAAGTGCATTCTGTCCTCATGTCTGGAACATCCCCCTCCTGTTTGTTGGCCTGTCTCCACAGTGTATGTTGTAAGAGGTATATCCGACTACTCTCTGTGATGTTGTTTGCCAAACACCGACATGATGTCCTGCTCACAGTGACCACAGAATGATGGGTGAAAGTGCTTAGTAGTATGTCTTTGATGTAATAAACGGCTGGTGTATCTTTTGGCAGTGTCGTGGATTTTTTTCTTATTAGTTGGTGATTTTGGCTGTGGAAGTATCCCTGTATTCTTCCCTTATACAGCCCATTATTGAGTACAATGCCCCATTTGGCATCTACCTCACAAAGCACATGCAGCAGCTAGTGAGACTACAGAGGTTCCTCACCAGGAGAATCCAGGGTCTCAGAAATCTACCATACACAGATAGGCTAAAAGCCCTGTCCCTCTACTCAGTTTCATACAGAATCCTCAGAGGTGACCTCTGACTGGCATACAAGGCAATCTTGGACACCACCTTGATGGGACTACTGCATATCCGCAAGTCAAGGTCCACTTGAGTAACCAACATGCGCGGCCTCAAGCTGGTCTGTGATATCAATAGGACTTGTTGGTGGGACAGATTCTGTCCCAGAGATTCCCCCATCTCTGGAATAGACTCCATCTCCACGTCAGGCAGAGTACCTCTTTACCCCTTTTTAAGCGCAACCTGGATTTCAAGCACAACCTGGATAACTGGATGGGAAACAGAAAATACATCCTTGTGATTCCACCCGTGTCCCTGGTGGACAGGGGAATTGGGTTCTGACTTGTCTAAACATGGGCTAAACTCTTGGTTAGACTTATAAGGGCCTCAGTGCCAATAGCCTAGTAGCTTCCTATGATTTTATTTAAAACCACTGGTAAAGAAAATAAGGGCCTCAGAAATTCATGGATATAATTGATATGGTAGTCAAGAGAAGCTGGTTTTATTTACAGATGATATTATTTTATACCTGATAAAAAAAGAAAAGGACATGTCAGTGTTCAGTGGAACATTTTGAAACAGTTTCAAGTCTTTTTGGGATACAAAATTAATGAAGGTAAAACAAAGGTAATAGCTGTCAACTATGTACCCACATGCAGATTGGTTCAGCAATATCCATATTTATGAGAACATCATAAAATTAAATACTTAGGAGTATGGATTAATTGTTGTGGCATCTACGAATATGAGGGAAGAGACTAAACAAAAGATAATACAAAAATGAGAAATTGGAAGCTCTGTTTTATGAATATGGATAGTAAGATACAAGCAGTTAAAATATTTTAGTCCCTTTAGTTTTATACACAGGTCAGGCATATGTTTATCAGCCAGAGGAGAAGTTTTGATAGCAATTAATAAAGAGACAACTGATTTTATCTGAAAGGGAAAGATGGCAAGAGTCAAGTGGGATAAGCTGATTCTTCCACTAGAACAAGGTGGTTTGGGATTACCTGATCTGAAGGGATATTTCAGAGCTACACAGTTAAGGCTCATGTATATATCACAAGCAGAAAGCTATAATTCAAATTGGAAAGGGATGGTGACGAACTAGGGGGGGAAGCTCAAGAAAAAGGAGAGACTGGGTTTTTGGATGCAGATCCTTAAGGAGAATAATAAGAACCATAGGTTCATAGGTTCATAGGTAGGTACTAGGCTATTGGCCCAAGGGCCTATATAAGCCTAGCCAACAAGGTTCCCTGGCTTACGCCATCCAGGAAAGTTATTTTCCTGTGCCACTGTCGAGCAGAGACACAGAAGTGATCCCCAGGGTGTATTTCCTATTTCCCATCCACTCAAGATTTTTCTTGAAGAGTGCTAATGAAGAATTTTGGTTGACATAGATATTCCAGAGTGTGGGAAGTCTCTGGGGCAGAAATATATCCCTCCAGCATGTCCTGTTTATTGTGGTGACAAGGTTTAGGTCCCTAGAGCATGTAGCTCGGAGGGATTGGGATTTCTTTAGGTGTAGCATGTCCAACAGATCTGGGTTTGACATAGCGTTATATGTTAGGCAGAGATCACCTTGAAGTAGGCAATATGCTATGTAGTAAAGCTGGAATTTTTTGAGGTGGTCAGTGTAGGCTATTTGAGGCCAGTAATCCTTTTTGTGAGGTACTTCTGTGGCCTTTCTAGCTGCTGCAGATGTCTTGTGAGGTACATTCCAAAAGGGGTGTTGTACTCTGTAATGGGTCTAATGAGTGTCGAGTAGAGGGGAACAATGACCTCTTTTTTCCTGGATGAGAACCCTTTTATGATGAGGTGTGCCACATAGAAGGACTTCCGGACTACAATGGCGATGTGACTATCAAAGGAGAGAGGTCTCTTATCACACATTCAGTGTTAAGTAGATTGCTGCCTATGTGGTAGTTCATGGGTACAGAGTTTTTACCAAAGGGGATGACACTGCCCTTTTTGGCATTGAGCTTGAGGCCATGGCTCTGACACCAGGCATCTGTCTCAGCGGGGCCCTTCTGTAGGATGTCCACATCATTTGGGGACTTGACTATGGGTCCAAGTTTGCAGTCATCTGCTTACTTCATTAGCCAGAGGCCTTCTGTGTTAGCCTGTACTTCAGAGAAGTAGATACCAAACAGGAGAGGTCCCAGGACGGAACACTCTGGTACTCCACTTGTCACTGCTTTGAGGTCAGATTTGGAGTCTGCAACATTTACAGTGTGGGTTTTGTCAGTGAAAAAGAATGAATAAATAGAAAACGCTCACTTTATTACAAAACAAATCTTTCGGGAAATATCCCTTCTTCAGTGTTCAAACACATTACTTAAAATCATCTTATTTAAATGAAGTAGTATACAACACATGACACAACCATCCAATAGGAACACACAAATCATTAACCATTCAATGTTTAAAAAAACATATTACAATATGAAAACACTTTGAATAAAAATAAAAATAAAAAATTAAACCTAACACTCATTCAATAAAAAAGCATGGTTATCGTAGGAGTATAAAGATGTATTTATACTGGTTTTGTTTAAAATTTAACATAGGTTTAATTGTTACCATATTATTAAGCCCGGGTGCTCTATCAGCTTTGAGTTTTATAATCCACTTGTATTCAGACATCTCTAATTTATTGTTTATGTCTCCAAGCCTCAGATTTTTATATACAACCTCTAAGACTTTAAATTTAAAGCTATGTGAGACTCCCTCATCCATTTTATGCTTTGCTAAGGCATTTGATCCAACACCCCTTCTTATATCTGATTTGTGCTCAATAATACGGTCCTTTAATCATCTCGAGCATTTTCTCACATAAAACCCTTGGCATTGTACACATGTTGCCAGGTAAACTATCATAGTTGTATTACATGTTGGCTGGTGTTTAATGTCATATCTTAATTTACTCACTGAATGCTCAAAAAATGTTTTATCACAAATGTCAGAACAACAGCTAAAACTACAATAGGGAACTGTTCCTGGTTTATATGCTATTTTATTCACCAAATTTACTTCAAAATCTTTATAACATAATTGTCTCTTCAAATTGTTCATGTTTCTATATGCAAATGGAGGTATACTACCTAATATAACACTTGTGTGTTCCTACTGGATGGCTGTGTCATGTGTTGTATACTACTTCATTTAAATAAGATGATTTTAAGCAATGTGTTTGAACACTGAAGAAGGGATATTTCCTGAAAGCTTTGTTTTTTGTAATAAAGTGAGCATTTTGTATTTATTTGCTCTTTTTTGTTGAGTTGTGAATACAACGAGTAATAGTAGCAAACCACAGTCGATCTGTTTTTTTTGGTTCTGTCAGTGAGCCAGTTGGCAACCCATCTTGTGACATAGGGATTTATACCTAGTTTAGTGAGTTTAGCTATAATTACAGAATGGGGGATGGTGTCGAAAGTCTTGGCGAGGTCAAGATAGGCTGTGTGAACCACCTTATCCTCATCTACAGCTTTGGTGACTGCCTCAGAGAAGTTGATCAGGTTCAGGAGGCATGATCTGCCTTTCACAAACCCGAACTGGGTGGGATCCAGAGATTGGAGGTTACCAATATCTTTGTTTAGGACTTCCATGATGACACATTCCATGGCCTTGCAGACCAGGTTCGTCAGGCTAATAGGTCGATAGATCCCGGGATCAGTGGTGGCTCCAACTTTGTGGAGTGGGATAACTGTTGCTGTGAGCCATTCAGTGGGCACAAAGCCTGATGTGAGGCTATTATTGAACATGGTGCTTAAGGGGGGAGCCAGTTCATTCTGAAGTTCGTGTAAAATGCAGCCTGGGATGTTGTCTGGTCCCACGGATGCTGTATTTTTGGCTTTAGAGAGTGCAGCTTTTACCTGCATAGCTGTGATTACAGGGACTTTGCATTCTTCCTGTATAGATATGGGCCCTTTAGGGGGTGAGGGGGGGGAAAGTTAACACTGAATCTATCTGCCAGGATGTTGGCAATATCAGTTGGTTCTGTAATTTTCATGCCGTTGTGCTGTAACTCAGAGCAGATCTGGGTTTTGCCATCAAGATTCTTGACATAGCTATAGAATGCTTTGTGGTTGTCCTTAGAATTAGTGGTGATTTTGTTTTCATAGCTAGCTTTGGAGGATCTTATAAGGGATCTCAGCTTCTTACTGAGGCTGTCCAGGGAGCTCCTCCACTCATGGAATTTTACTCTCTTTTGCAACAGTTTCTTCCTTCTGTTGTAAAGTTTGTTTATGGCAGGGGACCACCAGATTGGCTTCCATTTTTGGAGGATAGTGTCTTGGTTCTGTTTGGGATAGCACGATCCATGCACTTGTGTAAGTGATTATAGAGTGCATTTGTGTAGGATTCAGCAGTTGTAACTGTATTGTCCATCTGCATGGGTGTCATGAAGTTCACCACTTCTGTCTTAAGAAGCATGAAGTTGGCTTTGAAGAAATGTTTTACCGTGGTTTCCTTAATGGGGGGTGGGGCAGGATGTGGATATCAAGGGTGATTAGTTTATGGTCGGATCGGACCAACGAGGAGTTGACTTCAAGTGTGGAACACTGGTCACTCATGTTGGCAATGACTAGGTATAAGATATTGTTGCCCCTGGTGGGGGTGTGGATAAGTTGATCCAGGGCATTGGAGTTTATGAATTCCAGAAAGTGTTGAACCATACAGAATATTATATTCATAAAGTAGTAAGAAGTATTCTAAGAACTAAGCCAACATGGGAATGGAGAAAGGAGATTCTGCTGACAGGGATGACTGCAATTAGGGATACAGACAATAGGCAAGAGAAGCTGGAATTTATATGAGAAAACTGGCAAAGAAACTAGGGGACTGAGAGCAAATTGAGAGGGAAAGGTAATACAATGGGAGGAGGCCATGAATATTTTTGAACTACAGACTGGAGTCTGCCTTCCCTGTCAAGGACTGATTTCAAGGGTATAGGCAAAGATAAAGAAATAGGGGGATCTTGAGGAAAAAAGCAGCCCTGGTAGAGTTTTTAGTAGAATCTAGAACAGAAGCTACCATTAAAAAAAGGATAATTAGTACAGTATAAAAATATTGCATGAAAGCTATAAGAATAAATCAGAGGAGGTTAGAAAGGATTAGGAAGAGAGACTGGATAAGCAATAACAATGGGGGATGCATGTATGTCTCCCAAATATGCAACAAAGTCTAGATGATTTAGGATCTTTGCTTGGAAAATTTTGCATAAGTATTTGTATACCCCTAGCAGACTCCAAAGACATTTTCCTCAAGTAGATGTATAGCAAATGTTGGAGATGTGATGGAAAGAAAGAGATAATTGGAAACATATTTTCTGAGAGAGCAATGAGTTGGCAGACTTTAAAAATTACTTGCAGACTACTCTATAAGAAATACTGGGTGAACAAATTGGTATAACTAAGGAGATAACTTTTTGAGGTATGATACAGAATTGGAACTCCCTAAACGTAGTAAGGTCTTATTATGGTGACTGCCAAAAAAGCAGTGGCACAGCGGTTAGCATTGTTGCCTCACTGCAAGAGGTTCTTTGGTTCAATTCTTAGCTGGGGTGCCTTCTGTGTGGAGTTTGCATGTCCTCCCTGTGTTCATGTGGGTTTTCTCTGGGTACTCCGGTTTCCTCCCACATTGCAAAGACATGTGTCTGGAGTGTTTCTCCCTAGTCCTCCACTGAAAACAGGCTCTGTCCTAGTCGGACTTTCCCGGTCAACAAATATTAAATAAATAAATAATGAAAATCAGAGTTGAAACCAGCTGTAATAGAAGTAGTGAATACAGTAAAATAGATAAAACAGCTGGAAATTGGATCTTGAGAAAAGGGTAGGACCAAATTACATAACAAAATGGGATCTGTAGGAACAATACATGTAGAACAATGCTTTGGAGGATGAATGAGTTTTAAAAAAAGGTAGGATTTGAATGAGCTATGTAATGTTTGACTGACAATAACTGGATAAATTATAAGTGATGTGATGTTTGCAATTAAAAATGTGTCAGTATGGTTTGTTATATAAATGCATGATTGCCTATGTCATAAGTGATAATTTAATAAAGATATTTCTTGCTTAAAAAGAATTATAAGTAGTCACTGCAGTCAGCAAAGTGAGTGGTCTTTTCTTAAATGTAAAATTAATTTAAGCTACACTTTCAAACATCTATCTTGAGATTTTGTGGCTCTAAACTTTTAATTCTGTTCAAAGTTTCAGCCAGCCATCTATTCATTCCTAAAGGCTGCTTACGCATTGAGCAGGTAGCTTGTCACATTTAGTAGGCATACATCATTAGCTTTTTTCCATTGATGTATATATATTGGAGTGGAGATTCTTCATCTTTAAATGATACATTTTCAGCTAGGATTACCCAGAGAATATCATATTGATGATGAATTTTTTTTTTCCAAAAAACATTTTATTAATTTTTAAATAAAAAAATTACTGATTGTTTTAAAGAAGGATACAACAATAATGTAACTATTTACAGGTGTCCATTACAACAATCTATAAAGATTACATTATTAAAAAAATAATAAATAATGAATTATTAATAATAATTAATTACAAAATTAATATAGATTATACAAATCTGTAAAGCTGAATTAATTTTGGACCACAAACATTAAATAAAATAACTCACTTGGTTAGAGTTACTAAATCAACTAAATCATCAGTGTAATTTGCATGCCTTCCTGAATATAATTTCAGCAACTAGAAATAATCCACCATTCATAAAATATGTTTGGCCAAGTCCATATCTTTGGTGGGGATACCTCAGTTTGGCTTAGTACAGTCATATCTGTTGCAATTTTATAGAGTATTGGGAAAGGCCTATCTAAATATTTTCAGAGTAAATGCTCTCAATAAATAAATAAATAAATAAATAAATAAATAAATAAACTGATGACAAAATCATGGACTGAAACTAAATGCCAAAAAATGCATTATTGTATCCTTTGTGAAGTCATCTACCCTAGGGAACTACTACATTAACAATATACCCCTAAGAGCTGACCCCATTATTTAGGATTTTGAAACTTATGTGAACAGTAACTTAAATTTGACAAGCATGTGTCCACTGTTGTAAGGATGTGCTTCTACATTGTACCTTATAAACAAAGGGATTTTGTCTATATCCAGAGATGTCATTGTCCCCTTTACTCAGTCCTCATTAGGTCAATCACTGAGTATAATGCCCCTTTTGGCATGTATCTATCCAGACACATGCAACAGCTGAAAGTGCCACAAAGGTCGACTATAAGTAACAAGGCATAAACAACATGTCTTGCATGGGCTGACTCAAAGCTCTGTCACTATACTCGATAGCCTACAGACTGTGAAGAGGTGACCTATGCCTGGCATACAAGGAGGCATTCTGCAACCCAATATTGATAAATTTACTTTACATCAAGTCAAATGGCATTAGTAATACGCATCTCTTCTGCAACATCTACAGAACAGTTTGTAAGGATGGGTATATCTTGCAGAAGATATTGCTGCTCTGGAACAGACTCCCCATCCACATAAAACAAAGCTCATCTCTATCTATATTGAAGCGCAATTTAGATCTGTGGATGGGAAGACAACATTTAATCCAGAACTGTCCCCTATATTACTAATGGACAGAGACAGCTCTTAAATGCTTTATCCCATACATGGGACCCCTCCAATTATCTATGGCATGATCCCAGTTATTCTCAATAGGGTAATATATAATTATCAACCATGAGATGGATAAGGTCACTCTCTAACCAAATGGGATAGGTTAATTCAAGCACAAAAGGGGAAATTGGCTAGATTTAAAATGGCCACAAGGGCAACTAGCCTAGTACTTATCTAGGAAGCCATAAGGGGCAGTGACTTGGTAAATGTTATACAATTTTTTAATAGCCACAGTGTCCGTTACATCTGTATCAGGAACTTGTAGATATTTCTAAAATATTTTTATCTAGCTGATTCTGTATGTCTAAGAAAAGGTTAGTGCTGATGAATAGTTTGAAGTTTGATACAGCTGCAGATGAAAATAAGTATAATTAGAATTAATGTTGGTATGGTAATTGAGTATATTTTTTAGGTTTGCAGTGTGATTGTTTTATTAAGTAATGATACATCTGTTGTAATTCTAACTACTGTTGCTTGTGGATTTGAATTATTATGCTGTCAGTCTCAAGACAGAACTCTATAGTCGACACCTTTACTATTTTGATGATTTAAGGCAGGATCTTGAATGGCTATTAAAACAATGTGTCTTGTAAGAAACAATTAGAATTTCTAGAGCTTTAGAAGAGGCACAGCTAATATAATTAGTCTGAGTCAGATCATAATTGCATCAGCATATACAGATTTTGTTCTGATTATGTGCAAACTTATTGCTATATGATTGGCTAAAGGTATTGTATCAATGCTTAGTTGCAAGTCTGTGGATGTTACAGATATGTGAAATTGCTAAAGCATGCCTGCATTTACATCCAATGTTATATGTTGAATCTATATAGGATAATATTGTTTTAAAAAAGTCACTTTACCATATAATTCTCATTTTAGAAACCATGGACGTGTCTCTGTGACATTAAGAATTTTAGTACTAAGTTATTTCATGATTTATTGAATCTGTGTGGAACATCTGCTGAAATTGATTGCATATAGCTGTGTGGATAATTTTGTAATATTGACTACATGTATTATTTATTCAAACAATAAACAAATCTTATCAGGAGTTTAAAACTCTCAAATGTTGTTTGAGCTTTTGGTAGTTCTTAATAAGTACAATTCTTGACAGAATGGATATGCAGTCTAAATTCATATTTTAATTCTTTAATTATTTTTAATATGTACACCTTTAGATTAGTATATGTGGTGGTTAATGTGTTGTAGCATATTGCAATGCTTTATACATATTTGTTAATAATTTTGTAAATTCATTGAGTTCTCTAATTATGTTTCATGTCATAATAACTAGGTTTCCTCAGTTACTAATAAATAGCATATCATCTTCAAATGATGATATCTTGTGCATTCTCTCGCCCTACGAATCCCTGTATGTCAGCGGTTTATCTTGTTTTTGTGCTAGTAGTTCAATGCAAGGTTAAATAGGTAAGAGGATAATGGATATCCATGATTTATACTCATTTTGAAGTGGGACTGTAGTTATGTATTGAACTATTTTGATACAAACTACTTTCAATAGTCATTGAGGTTTTACTTTTCTACACTACTGTGTGACCACTGAGTTATATATATCCTGTGCGTGTGTGAGTTTTCCCCAGATGGGGTGCAAAGGGAGCTTGTTTGCCTAAAAAAAAATAACTTTTAATGAAAGTATTTTTGGAGGGTTGGATTCATACATATGTCACTCTCAGTAAGTGACATGGGAAAATCAACTGGAATCTGATTACTACAAAACTACAGGAGTAGAGAAAATCGATCAGTATGTCATTTAAGTATGTCCAATTTATTGCGTCAACATTATTTACATATCTAGGATGAGTATTAAGAGTTAGGATTTAGTGCTAAGTGTGTTTGATTCATGATAAAAAAGGGCTCTTTAAAAAGTATCCATTGTTTCTTCATTACTGAATGTGCATAGTTAGTCCAGGAGTGTTATACCTGGCATAAATTGTCTTAATCACTTTGCAATAATTATTTACTGAGAATTGACTGGCCTGAATAAAAAGCAAAGGGAAGCATCTTTAGATTTTAAGAAGACTGCAAACAGTAATGACTTCCACGATTCAGAGGTGGTCTATAGAACACTGTTATTTAAAACTGTTACCATAGATTTTATTTTATTGTGGTAAACATTTATGGAATTGATATGGAAGACCATTAGCTCCTGATGCATTGTTTGCATAAGTCTGTTTTACAGCTTTTTTCTCCCAGTGAATCACTTTGGGATTTTAAGTTAGATAAGACAGCTGGATCTATATTAGTTAGGGCTGACAGAACAGGTTCTGTTAAAATGATTTGACGAAAACAAGCTTTAAAGGATTTGCCTCCTATTTACACAGGATGGTGTAATATGCCCTTAAAATATGATAAGAGTCTTATATCTAACTTGTGACTCTAGTGGTTATATATATCTTGCCACTGTTATTTCAAGGAATTACATTTAAGTCATCTTTACTAGTTTACCGTAGGCTTGAGGCATCATTAAATAACAATCTTAGCCTACACAAGGTATAGGTCCCGCTTATAGTCTTGGCGCTACCAGCAGTGTCCTGTAAAATTAATCCATTCCCTTCCCTAATAACACATACAGTAGTAGCCTGCCATCATGGCTGAGCAATTTCCAATCATCTCTCTGGCCAGCCTGATAGACGTGGACATCCTGAGGCAATGTAGCAATTGGTTCATGTATACTAACAACCACTTTCTCCTGAAACAAACAAATACTTTATGTGAGAGATGTAGTTACACTATGAAACTGGAGGCAAGACACTCACATAAGGACAAATCAAATGCCAAACTGGTTGTCAGCACATACACACTTCCCACACTAAATAAGGACTCAACGGATAAACCCACATGTGTGGAGGTACTCACTAGTAACTTACCAAAAGATCAGAGGCCTCCCAAATGGAATTCCACACATAACAATGCAAAAAACAACCACAACACATAACACACACGCCAGTGTATCAACAAATAAGCCCATAAGATGTAACACCACAAAACCTTATGTATTGTTCATAGGTAACACCATTGTGAGACACACAGATGTTCCCCTCACCAGGCTGGATAAGAAGCAGGTTACGATTAACTGCCTGTCAGGTGCCATGATCCGTGAAGTCACTCAAGCACTTTAGTCACTTAACCACAAATACGAGTATGACACTGTCATAGTCCATGTAGGGCTGAATGGTTTGACACATACTTCACTGAACTATATGAAGAGAGACATGCCAGAGTTTTCAGATTATGTGTCACAGGCAGTTATAAGCCTAGCCTTAAGCAGCATTCTACCTTCTTCAAGGAAGATGCCACAATACAAACAAAAAATGATCCACTTAACAATTGGCTTAGTTACTGGTGTCAGTCCAAGGAGATCCAATGTCTGTCAGCCTGGTAAAACATGGTCGACTGGCCACGCTGCTGCTTTGCCAGAGATGGTATACACCTGTCTCCTCTAGGCCTTCAGATACTGGCAGAGGCATTAGCCAACCCTACTGTGCCTTTTTTAGGCAGTGTCGAAATAACAAAACTCACACCATAACAAAATCCTCTCTAAATAAACTCAAGGTACTGCTGCTTAATGCTAGGAGTCTAAACAAAAAAAAATGCACTCCCTGGAAGTACTTCGCAATTTGGAAGATGCTGATATGTGTGCAGTCAGTGAGAAATAGTTTAAAGGTGCAGAAAACATCCTGGCCATGCAGGGCTACAATACCTTCCATACATTCAGACCACAAACTGAGCATGAAAGAACCAAAGACAGAGGTGTGTCCATCTTCATTAAGGATAAGTGGATAAGTACACCTGGAGACTGGTCAAACAGTATGACTCTCTTGAGCTACTCCATGTCCAATTAACTATAGGCAAAGCCCAGTACCACATCATAGCTAGCTATAGGTCCCCTACCATGAAAAAAGAAAGCATATCGCATACCTGGACTTACTGGAGTCACTTGCCATACAGCCCTCACCTTACTCATGGTTAATTTTATTTATCCTACCATTGACTGGGAAACATACATGACCACAAACATGCTAGCTCAGAGGTTCTTGAACTTTGTGAATACAAATGCTCTGGAACAGCTAGTCAGCACACCCAGAAGAGGCTCAAATGTACTCACTAACATGGGAGAACATTGCTCCTCCTTGTGTGATGTCCTCCCTGGTAAGATCAGACCATAAATCAGTCTTACTTGATGTAATTATAAGACCAGATACCCCATCAAGCTCAAAAATGCTTAAGTATTTTTCAGAGACAAACTACCTCCTACTAAGTGGTGGTATGATAAGTATCAAAGACCCTTTAACGCAGATAACACAGACTGCTGTACAGAGGTTTACACCAATGTCCTGTATAACCACTTAAGCAGTTGTATAGAATCGGCTGTACCTGATCGGATTAAAACCAGGTCTTGCTGAAAAAACAAGCCACCCTGGTGGACCCCTAGTATAAAGAGGCTATACAACAAGAGAAATAAGCTAATGTCCTAGAACAAGAGGGAACTGGCTCAGCAGAGGAAAAAATCCCTCTCTAGCTTAAACAAACAAATCAGAGATCTTGTCAAGTCCTCCAAATCTAATCATGAAGCAAACATGGCCTCCCTAGCTAAGGATAGTCACAAGTCATTCTTTAACTACATCAGAAATCTAAACGGGAATACCCAGCTATGCACTGAACTGATTGTGGATGGCACCACCCATACTCAACTGGAGGTAATAACCAACCTACTAGTTGACAGATTTGGAGCAAACCTCACCAACCTGTCCCCTCCAGTCATCCCCCAAAGTATACCTGCCACCATTCCTCAACCTATTATCTCAAGAGACCAGGTCATCTTCGGTGCTCGACAAGGCTAAAAACACAGCATCAATGGGACCAGGCAACATCCCAGGTTACTTTTTAAATAACTTAAAATATGACCTAGCAGACCCACTTGGATCCCTGTTTAACCACAGCCTGCGAACTGGCTATGCTCTGGCAGAATGGAAGACAGCAACATTAATTACTCTTTACAAAGGGTACCATCAATTGACCCAGGGGATTATAGGCCCATAAGCTAGACTAGCCTAATCTGCAAGGCCTTTCAAAGAATCATTATGGACCTTATTAACTAGGACATAGGTAATCTCCAAACTCTGGACCCAACCCAGTTCAGTTTCTTTAAAGGTACATCATGCCTGTTAAACCTGGTTGTCTTCTTTGAGAAAGTCACAAAGACCCTGGAAGAGGGAACAACAGTGCATACCGCCTATCTTGACCTAGCCAAGGCATTTGATACAATCCCCCACTCCGGTATTATACAGAAACTCTTCCAATTGGGAATTAACTCCTACATTACTAGATGGGTTGCCAACATGCTCACTGACAGGTCACATACTGTCAATGTGGGTGACTTCACCACTAGCAAAAGACCAGTCACCAGTGGCATACCACAGGGATCTGTGCTGGACCCCTTATGGTTCAGAATTTATTTCTCAGAAGTACAGGCAAACCCGGAAGGCCTGTGGCTAACCAAGTTCACTGACATTTGCAAACTGGGAGCAATCATTGAGTCCTTAATGATGTTAACACAGATAAATGATTGATGCCTAAGTCACAGATTAAAGCTAAATGCAAAAAAAAATGCATTATTATTCCCTTTGGGAAAGCTGATATAGGTTCATAGGTTCATAAGTTGGTACTAGGCTATTGGCCCTAGGGCCTATACAAGCCTAGCCATAACAAGTCCCTGGCTATTTCATCCCACAATATTTACTTCCCTGGACCCCTGTCTTGCAGGACCATTGATGTTGATTTTCATATCTCCTATCCAGTCATCAAGGTTCCTTTTGAAGAGGGCCAAGGAGGTGCTCTGCTTGACATGTATGGGCAGTCTATTCCAGAGTATGGGGAGTCTCTGGGTCAGGAACCTATCCCTCCAGCATGTTTTGTTCATTATGATGGCAAGGTCCCTGGAGCGTGTGGCTCTGAGGGATTGGGATTTTTTTAAGCTTAACATGTCCAACAGCTCTGGGTTTGACATGACCTTGTATGTTAAGCAGAGATTGCCTCTGAGTAGACGATATGCCACAGACTATAGCTGGAGTTTTTTTAGACGGTCAGCATACGGCATCTGCTTTAGGTCTGTGATTCTTTTAGTGAGGTATATCTGCAGCCTTTCCAGTTGTTGCAGAAGTCTTGAGAGGTACATACCAAATGGGGCATTGTATTCTATAATGGGTCTAATGAGGGAGGAGTATAGTGGGACAATGACCTCCTTTTTTCTGGATGAAAAGCCCTTAGTGATGAGGTGTGCCACATAGAAGGATTTCCTGACTGTTGTGGTGATATGGTTATCGAAGGTGAGACCACTGTCCACCTTTGTCTTTAAGTCTCTTATCACACTTCTGGTGTTTAGTGTACTGCCACCTATGTGGTAATTCATGGGTACATGTTTTTTTCTAAAGGGGATAACTATACATTTCTTAGCATTGAGCTTGAGCCCATGGCTCTGGCACCAAGCATTTGTTTCTGTAGGCCCTTTTGTAGAATATCCACATCACTGCAGAATATCCACATCATTTGGGGATTCAAAAATGGCATACCTGATAATTACATTATAGACAGTACCCCCTAAGTGTAGACCCAGTGTTACATGATCTGGGTACTCAGCTTGATAGCAAACTGAACTTTGACCACCATGTATCCACAGTAGTAAGGAAATCATTCTATGTAGCACATCTTATAAGAAAAGACATCACATTTAGCTCTAAGGATGTTATAATTCCATTATACTCAGCCCTTATCAGACAAGTAATTGAGTACAATGCTCTCTTTTACATGCAACTCACTAGACACCTGCAACAACTGTAGAGACCACAGAGTTTTCTCACTAAGAAATTATAGTGTACACAAAACAAGTCTTGCACAGAAAGATTGAAAGTCCTGTCACTGTATTCTGTCTACTACATGTTGCTAAGAGGTGACCTGTGCCTGGCATACAGGGCAGTCTCTGACCTGGCCATGGCGGAGATGCTACACATTCGTAATGCATGAAAGTCACAAGCTCTAGTGATCTCTGGATTGCAGGGCAGTCTCTGACCTGGCCCTAATGGAAATGCTACACATTCATAAATCAACCTACATGAGGGTCACTCGCTCCAGCGATCTTAACCTAGCCTCTGACATGAACAGGTCATAATGGAGAGATAGCTACATCTCTCAGAGACTGCCACTTCTCTGAAACAAGCTTACAATTCACATGAAACAGAGAACCTCCCTGACCCTCTTCAAATGCAACCTAAATCGATGGATGGGTGACTGCAAATTCACTCCTGGGGTGGTGGCCATGTCCCTCCAGGCAGTGGAAATCATTATTAACTACCGTAGACCATTACCTCTGTGAACTTCACTCTCCTAACCATCGACAATTGGGAGCAACTCAGGATAAATATGACTTGTAAAGGGCTCTAGGGCCATTGGCCTAGTAACCTTCTATGAACCTATGGATAACCTCACTATGTCAGCTGCCATTTTAGTTTTAGCCTCCTCAAGAACTTAAATTCTTTTACTTGGTAAACTGAACAAATTCTTGATATATATATATATATATATATATATATATATATATATATATATATATATGTATATAAAGAGAGAGAGATAAAATGTTTATTTTAGTTTGATAGTTTGATGTTCAGATATTGCTGTGTTTAGGCAATCTTGTATGTAACAATGTTCTCCTTTCCATTATTTGGGGGAGAATCACTTCATCACCTCAATTTAGTCTTTTAAGAAAGACTCATTGGGATTACATAAGATTTTGAAAGAAGCATTTGTGTGGTAGTGGGCTTCATTAAACTCTTGTATAAATTAGTCTAGGTCATCTTGAAATATTTTAAGTTAAAAAAATTGCAGTTAATCTCTGTATTGTTGGTGAGTAAAGCCCTGCATTTTAATATATTTATATAATATATAATTATATATAATTATATAATATAATATATATTTTATATATATATATATATATATATATATATATATATATATATATAATTAGATGTAATTTTATATATAATTTTGTGTATATGTATATATATATATATATATATATATATATATATATATATATATATATATATATATATATATATATATATATATATATATATATATATATTTTAAGCATATATAATTGAGACTGCAAGATAGTTGATAAGATTATGTATAGGGAGAATGACACAGAGCCTTTCATTCTTTCTTTAATATTATGAACATGTGAATAAATGGTAAAAATTGATAATTGAAGGTTTGGAAATATTCCACATCTATTAAATGTCAGTCTTAGTCTGAGAGATAAGGAACCTGAGCAAAGCTGATGGCTGAGGTTAATATATGACACATGAATGCTGTTGTACTATGATGCTATTAAAGGAAAACTCCACCCTAGAGCTAAAAAAAATATTTTCCCTCTGTCTTTGTTTCCTGACCTATTTTAACATACCAAAATCACTCTAAGTGCTTTATTTGTAATTTTAGCCTGTTTTCCACAACATGGCTACCAATGGGGCTTGATGTATCAATGTGGTCTTGTTCTGCCTCAACACTTTCTCTTTCCCATAATGCTTTGTATGACTCATGCCAGACATAAGGAAGTAACTGTGAATTCCCATGCTATTGACATATAATGGGATTTGTATGAGTCACTGTTATCTTCTTTACCTTCGTAAAAGAACTGCTTCTTTTCTGTCTCTAATCACCCTCTTTTATGTTTGGCTCAGACCTTATTTTACACTATACTTAGAAGTTATTCAGCTACAGCCAGAAAAGCAGCTAAATTGCAGGCCTTTGCGCAGAGTTTTCTTTTGTAGTTCAGGAGGAACTGACAGCCCCCTCCCGCACCCTACTGCAGAGGTGTTAAAATTGTCACTGCATCGAAAGACCCTTGCAGAAAAAATGATGACTGAGATCTACAGGCTAAGCATAGGACTCTGTCCCCTAACATCAAGCACTAACAAAGCTCAGAATATAAAGCCCTGTCCATCCAGACAATATAGATGGCAAATTATGGTTACTAGATTTTTATTTTATTTATTTATTTATTTTATTTTATATTTGTTGATTTGAAAGAACTTAGCATTTTTAGCATACATGAGTGACTAGGGGCTATATACTGGCTTTGGAAAGAACAGCTCTTAGAATCCCAGTACTGTTAGGCAGATTGTTCAACAAGACCATGTGGACTCTCAAAATAACATTTTGGTGTGTATGCTTTTTTCCTGTAAGGAGGATTTAATTCCAACAACTCCTCTGCAGGGTGTATCTCACACTTAAATTTAATTACCTCTGAGATTTACATATTTCTGAAAAAGTGATCCAGCTACTTAATGCAATAAAGTAAAGAGATGAATAGTATAGGACCAGAAATATGTCTGGCTACCTCATAAATCCACTTTAAGGATCCTTTGGTAGTCCCACTTACTATGTAGTTTAATTCTTTTCTACAAGTAAAACAAACAGTCCTGGATGAAGAGCCTCTTCAGAAGAAATACTCATAAAACCAAAAAACAGATGAGGCTCACTACGGCCGATAACACACTTTTATTCAACTGCAGTATAGTTAGCGCTTTCACGTTTTAACAACACTTCTTCAGACTTTAAAACAGTTTATGACAAAAACATTGTTATAAATAAATTTAAAATCAAGCCAACCAATCAAAGTTGGAAAACAGTTAATCTATCATACATATTAAAGCAACAGTTCACAAGTATAGTCAACTATAGTCTAAAAAACAGTTATTTAATGTTAAAAATTGAAGACCATTATATAAATAACATGATATAAATATATATAGAAGGTTTAAAAGCTATATGTTACTAATATATATGTATATTAAAATATATATGTATATTAAAGTGTATATATATATATATATATATATATATATATATATATAAATATATGTAGAGACTAATGTGTGTAAGGGCATGATATTAAAAAGGGCCTTAATGTGGCCCTTTCATTCAGCCCATGTCCTATAAGTCCCTGTAATTTAATAATCCATCCATTTTCGCATTCTTCTGTGTAATTTTTTATATAATGGTCTGAAGAAGCGTTGTTAAAACGTGAAAGCGCTAACTATACTGCAGTTGAATAAAAGTGTGTTATCGGCCGTGGTGAGCCTCATCTGTTTTTTGGTTTTAATTCTTTACTACAGCAAGATTTGTATCTTTGGTTAAATACTTGATGATACTTAACCAGTACACAAGAGTAGGCATTTTGACGTAGCTGCCAACTATCACCCATAAGTATGATATCACTTCTTGGATGGTGCTTTGACAGTTGTTTACAAAGCCTGTTAAAGGGTTATAACAGAACTGTCCGTTAAGAATCTGCACATATGTTTTATGCCATGCACTACCTATACAAGATGTTGATGTGAAGACATCAACATACTCATGCAGCAGTGTTATCACAGCATTTCATGGTTGTAAGACATGTTTTGACATAATTCTGACAAACATTGTTTTACTTCAACGACTGACTTCTCCTTACAATTTTATAACTATTGTACAATACATTGCAAGAATGTAGTGCTCTTCACCTGCTTTATACAACATAACTTTGTTGACCACACATCTTTAACCATTATTCCTGCAGTTCATATTCACTGCAAGTCAGTATTCAACACTGAAAAATGCATGCTTTGCCTTCATGTCAAATTATGGATGGAAATGATCTACATTGTGTGACTAAATACATACAGGTACAAAATAAAATAAAGCATGCAAAAATGGGATAGAAGTGTAACAGGAAAATACAAACCACAAAAAGAGATGCAGTAAGTCTCTGTATGGAGTAAATAGATGAATTAAGACAAAGAAAGAAAGACAAAACGCATTCAATAAGAAATAATTGGAAACATTATGAAATAAATGCAAACTTTCTAAAAACATAAAACACAGAAAAGTTAGCTATTATACATGAAGCAGAAAGGATTAGGAAGGCTGACAGAAAAACAAGGATAAAATGTTGCTAACTCTTACCTTAATTTTTCTAAAAAAGAAATAATGGGACAAAACAGTTTACAAATAAATTAGGGACTACAGAAAATCAAAAGGGGAGGGATAGTCTGTTTTAAACAGTTCTTAAATACTAAAAATGATAAATGGAGTAATGGAAGGATTGCCACAAGGTAGGCATGTACTTACTTGAAGAAAGATGGTTGACAAATATATCAAGGTAATCTGGAAAGAAGTCATTAGCTGTTTTGACACCGTTTGCTAGAGTAAATAAGTTCAAATTGTAAAAGAGTAAATAGGTGACCTGAAAAACAAAGGAAGAAAACACTAACTATGAAAGATCATGATCATATGCATTTCAGACTTTGTACTTGTATATGTGCTTATATGTATGCATATAAAAAAACATTGTCATCAAACCCTTTTTTCCATTTTTGCATGGAGTCATTCTATCACATCAATGGTAAACATCACTTAGAGCCAATATCCACACATCATCAGGTACTAAATGGTCAAAATGCTAAAATACTGACCCCAAGTGACTTGAAAAAAAAATGAACATTTACTATACTGAAAATATGAAACATTGAGCCTGCAAAAAGATTGCAGAAAGAAGAGTTTCCATTTGTGATCTTAAACCTAACAGTCTAAAACAGTCAGAGTTATGCTTGGCTGAATAGTGATACTTGTATGGAAAGAGTTTTTTAAGGTAAGGTATAGGGTTAACACTACCTAGTAATGGAAGCTAATACGAACCCTTCTCTTTTTGCAACACTACCACTACACAAGACGGACTGAGAAATGCACGTATGCAAGGTACTAAAGCTATCCCTTCACTTAACCCTACCCTAATCCTAAACAGCATACACTTGCTCAAACAATGAATTAATCCTAAACTGCAAGCATCTCTTAACTTTTACTCCACCCCTAACCCTCACTCACCCCTAAAACAAGCCCACTTCAACAAAACACTTCCTATAATGTGAACATTTGATAAAATAGACATTCACACAAAAGAACTTGCAGTTCAGTCTGTCAGAAATATGAATGTTTGACAAACTGACCTGCACCTATATATATATATATATATATATATATATATATATATATATATATATATATGGGTCTACCTGAAAACGCAGACAACGCTGAATGCCGACAACGAAAACACCGACACTGCAAGATCGACAACGGAGAAGACTGACAGTTGAGAATCCCAATGCTGAGAACACCGACATGTTAAGGTAAGTGTGTGATACGGACGGACGTTAGGGTCAGGGTGTGGGTAAGGTAAGTGTGCGATAGTGACGGACATTAGGGTTAGGGTTTGGGTTAAGGTTAGTGCATAGATAGTTGTGTTTGTAAGGTTTAGTGTAGGTTTGTAAGGTTTTTGGTGTGCTTGTGTTGTGTGTGTTTTTTGGGAAAGGTATTTGTTTTGTTGTTTGTCAGGATTTGGTTTGTCAAGCATGTGATGTTTCGTGTTTTTTAACTTTTTTTTTATTTTTCGGTGTTTTCGTGTCGGTTATCTCATTGTCGGCATTCTGCATTGTCGGCATTTTCAGGTAGACCCATATAGCATATAGCTAGGTAGACCCCTAGCACCAGCCCTCCAGTGTCCATGACATTTTACTGAAGCCTGATCGCTGATAATGGAGGTAAAAGGAAAACCTCTGTGCCAGCTGGCTGGGGTGTTTCCTCTCTTTTTTCCTTCTTACTTCAGCTAATTCGTTATATTTAGTGATGAACATGTCACATGAATTCATTAATTTTTTGCTGTTCAGTTTACACATGCATACACATATGCACATAGTTATAAAGGGTGAACAGAAGGCTGGATCACTGCCAGCTCTCCATCATTTTGACTTTTTAAGAACCATATTTACATTTATCTCTACTTGTTCATGTAATACATAGACATTTGCTAAATCAGTCCACTGATCAACCAAACAATATTTAATTAAAGAAAACTAACAATTGTTCAAATTTCTGCCAAGTGTAAAATAAAACAAAAATAAAATAACACTTTGCAAACCCAACAAAACTAATTTAATAGTTGAGCTGTTTCACCCGGTCAATATAGTGTGAATTTTATTAGAACTCACTTGAATATCATTTCTTGCACCTCTTTCAGAAATGATGTGCAAACCAAATATAGTCATGTATATGCTGACAGAGAGATAAGATATTTATTTACTTAAATAACATTGAAAAATGTCTTTTCAAATTATATGATGTCTTAGACAACTTTGATTAACTCTCAGGCTATAGGGCAAATAAGGCCAAAAAAGTGCTAGTAGTGAATTTTTTACATTCCCCCTTATTCCCTTCTCCAAGCTATGTATACTCCTTCCAAGTGGTTCCAGTTTGTATGGATAAGAAGTTTTTTCAGAGAACTGAAGCAGTTGTTATTCTCTTTATTATGGAAAAGAAAGGCAAAACTAAACTCTCATGGCAATACCTTTCTCTGATATCGCATTGATGTAGCTTGAGAATGACAGACTTTTGGGTATAATGGAAAGCTTGTTCGCTAAGCATTTTTATTTGTAGCATTCCCAGGATGGTGACTTTATGCAAAGATAATTGTGTTTTTGCTGGCTGGAGAAAAAGAGAAGACCATTGTGGCTGAAGTTTTGAAACAAAAAAAGAGCATTGGTGGCTGGAGTTGTTTATATTGGCAGCAGAAGCCTTTAACTGATCATTGGGGTGGTATAGATTTGAAGATTTTGAAAAGCAGGTAATCCCCATTAGATATAAATTGAAAAATAACAGGGATATGGTGAAGATGGCAGTTTGGTTAAAGAGAAATGGCTATGTTAAGTACAAGAAACAACTGCTAAAATGCTGTCCAAGATATTGATGGAGCTTTGTTTGCCCATTGGGATAATATAAGCATAATCTTAATTTAGAAGCATTCAAACTATCTATACTACAGAATCCTAAAAAAAAAACTTTTTTGAAGATATTAAGAGAAAGTTACTACCGTGTTTGTTAGAAGTAACTGGGTTGTGTTTCTGAGGGACATGAGAGATGAAGATGGATCACTAAAGGTATTAGTTGTAGGCTTTAAAATTACTTAATTTGGACTGAAAAAGTAAAACTGGAAGAAAGGTAGAGATTAATGTTGACTAGGAAAATTAATTATAAGCAGTGGAATATGTTGCAGCTGGATGTTATCCTATCTATGTGATTTTGCAGTACCTTTGCCCCATAGTGTGTGTCAGACATGATCTTTTGAAAGCTACATGGACATCAGATTGTGTATTTACAGACGGATGCTTCCTGGGCATCTTTGAATTGCTGTCTATTTTTTTTTTTTATATCTGTACCTGATATATAATATGTTTATTGTTAGAGGTGGAGTGTGTTACATAGGGGACTGACTGACAGCTGTGTTTGTAGTTTTGTGGACTCCTACTGGTACTATGTCTGCCTCTTTATATGATGCCAGATGTCCATTTCTGGGGATTGCTGCTGCAAGTGTTTTACAACATGGAATATACATTTGTATTGGTGTGCTGTGGTTGTGAGCCTGTGTAATATGTGTCGTTTTGGGACTAGTGTTTTACTTATTACATACTCTATTTCCATTGCCTATACACTTTCATTTTTTACAATGTTTATAGAAATCACTTTCTGTCAAAGGTTATCATTTTCACTACTTGTTTATGTGATAATATAAAAAGCTTTAGAAATGAAAATATTACATAATCTCTGAAATTATAAACCAGTGATTTATGAAGTTATAGCAATTTGAGAACTTTCACCAAGAATTTACAGAATAACTTTTCACTGCATTTAATAAATATTTAAGCTAGTTTTTTATCACATTTAGGATAAAGTAGATTTTAAAACTCAAAAGTTGCACTCTTTTAGCAAACATTAAGATGCACACAGGACTTTATCGTCTTTAAAAATGCAGAACTTCCTAAAAAAATATTGCAAACCACCAACATTATAGTTCAGTGTTTATCTCACAGAAAACTTAACTGCCTTTAAAAATGCAGAACTTCTTAAAGGAAATATTGCAAACCACTAACATTATAGTTCGGTGTTTATCTCACAGAAAAAAGGCCTAAAGTGTAGTAGTCTTTAATATTTTCACCTAAAATGTAAACTGTAGTCATTTTCATAGTAAATGATAAAGAGAATTCACAACATTTTTCACATCAAAGACAATAGGATTATACAAAATACAAGGCAACTGAGTCTTGCAACCATCTACAATGTTTTTGGCATCACAGAGGATACATAAATAAAACCAAAACATGGGAGCTGAAAAACAGTCTTCTCTCTTGTTTTACAAATATTAAGCTCTTTTATATTAAATATTTTATTAAATATTAAGTAAATTGGACTTCTTCAGAATAAAGAATCATAAAAAAAAAGTTACTTTATAACAAGATAACTCCTCCCACACAAGTAAATTTCCAAATAGCATTGGTCAAAATTTACATCAAGTAATTAAACATCAATTAAAAAAAATCATACCAATGAATATATACAATCATTTCCTAGACATCACAAAGAATACTTTGCACTAAGTTTGCAAAACCATCTTTCAAGAAAGGAAATTTTGCATTCTATCTGCCCTGAAATGTTTACATTGTGCAAGTGAACTGCACACAGGGTATTTTGAAGACAAAGCAAGAGATAAGTAATGGTAAAGAGACAAGAGTCCAAGGAGACAAAAAGAGTGAGAAATGTTAAGTTATAAGATGAGAGTGAACAAGAAGATAGAAGGGCTATTTACATATTTAGAGGAAGAAGAAGCACAGTGGTAAGCAGCAGACTAGCACAGTTAAATGGGATGACATGCAAGGAAATTAACCTAGCGTCGTGTAGTGCTGATTAAGCAACATCCTGCATTCCAGCACTTGCACTTGTTTGTATTGCTCAAACAGATACTGTTTTGTATTGGAGCCTGAACCTAGGGTAGTTAGTATGCTTGGTGAGATACTGAGGACGGGAATGCAATAGTTTTAGAGCAAATACAGAAATACTTCAGTAAGAGCTAGGTGGTTTAGTAGATGAGATTTGGAGAGTAGGGCCTACTGTACCCTGGCTTTTGAGGTTGTAGGTTGGGGCGACAGTGGTTAGTTTCATTGCAAGTAGAGAAGAGCCTCTTGGTGGAGCAGTTGGAGTAGTTGTGAGCTTAGACGTAGGGTGGATCTGGCGTGTACAGGGAGCCATTTAGCCTTGGGCAAAGTAAGGCAGTTGTGTTCAAGGTAAGGGGGCATATTTTATTAGATAAGTTCCTTAGTATTGATGTATTTTTGTTAGAGTAGATAGCAGCCAAGGGTAAGTCATAATCGAGTTGTTCAAGCAGGACACTTTTCACAATGGCTGCCATTAGTTTGTGTTAAAAGAAGCTTGAATGTTTTCTGAGCCAGGAAAAAGAGGTATGCAATTTTAGATATACATTTTTGAATATGCTCCTGAAAGTTCAGCTATTGGTTGAGTCAAATGCCTAGGTATCTGAATGAACTGGTGTTGTGCTGGGAGATGGGAGTGTTGTAAAGTATTTTCTTAGTACCAAAAAGCACATCCTTGTTTTTTAGGGATGATGAGAAGCTTTTTGAAGTTTTATAGACTGCAGTAGGGTTTAATGTCAAAGCAGAATGCTCAGCAGAAATTCCAATATATTCATTTCTGATATAGTAAGTTATAAGTCTATTATATCTTATTGCGTTATGCAGGAGTCAGCAGGATGGGGAACTCAAATACTTACCTCTCTTTGGATGTTTTATAGCACAGCAATGGATCATTATATAGCCATTCTGTAACTTATTTTATTTTATATGTTTCAGACAATAACAATAATAAATATATGGGCAAAGAAAATAAAACAAAATACAAAGTGGCATATCTTGTACCACCAAAACAGTAGCCTGTAACAGAAAATATATTCACTCACTTTAATTATCTCTTAATAATGGTGGTTCCCAGTTATGTGTTAAGTGAGAATTAGAGTAACCAAGCCTAAGACAAACTTTATTGGTTCAAATCTATCCATCCTACAGAAATAACCTAGTATTTTACCTTGCTCTTTCTCTCCAATTAAGCTCCTGCTCTGAGGTACATATTGTGCACTTAGATTTGATAGTTAAATTCCATGATACAGTCAGAGTAGTGTGCCATTTTAACTTTATAATTTGTGCTGTTTGTTTATATATATATATATATATATATATATATATATATATATATATATGGGTCTACTTCTATTCACTGACTCCCATTTCGTCGAACTTTCAATTCACCGAAACTTCATTACATCGACAGGCATTTGCCCCCTTCCCCAATGTTGTGCGACCCTGGAGTTGATATATATTGTAGGGGGGTGTGGGGGGCACAGCCCCCCACATTGGGGGGTGTGGGGGCAAAGCCCCCCACCCACTTGCTTGTGGAGTAAACTGATTATTTATAGTGTCTGCCAAACTGCATTACTAGTCTTCAGGGCAATTTTGCTTCACTTGCCCCACATTTTCTTTCTTTCAGATTTTTATTCAATCATACTTAATTACCATAACAATCAAAAATGCTCTCCTCTCTTGACAGTGAATTCCATGCATGAAGCATCATTAATGAAAAACGGCACCATTGTTATTTCATTCATCTTTTGCAATATGTTTTTAATTGTTCTCCACAGCATCTCTGCCTCATTTCTCTCTTGCCTTTTCAGTAACATAGGTGTTTAATATTATGTTACCACTGGGTCTACATTCACCCTGTTTTATCTGCATATCTTCAAGGCATACAAACTTGTATTACTGTTCAGCCTTTTCAACGTTTCACCATTACGGTTACTCACTTCTGCACCATGTCCCTCGTACTAATGTTCCATCTGAGGTATGTCCTAAAGTTGGAGACTGCAAAGCATTGTCCCTTTTGTCTACTTCTGCAGTGCAGCTAGTTACATTGCATCTACTACCCATGCCTAAATTCACAAGTACAATTTTATTTTGTCTATTTACTGTGCTAGGGAAGCTCCGGTCATGGAAAATGCAGTAATGTACTGCAGAATAATACACAATCAATCACTGTGCCTCATCGTGCCAGAAAAGAAACATGTACAGTGTAGCAAAATGCAGTCAGTTAAGGCTCCTAGCAAATCCACAAAAGATGTACAGTTCATAGCTATCATTTACATTTTATTGTAGGTTCATTACACTCCCAAGACTGGCTGCCCCATCCCTTCCCCTGCTATACTAATTCAGCAGAGCACAAAAGACATGTTACCATAAAGAAACAATACCCCCAACAGCATAGCAACTCATGTATCCATCATCATATTGAGAAGGTGTGTGGGATGAGCTGGCATCTTCAGAAAAGGCAGAAATAATCCTTTTTTACTACTCATCCACGTGGCAAAGGTCGGGCGGGTATGGTTTCAGGGATGATAAGAACAGTCATTTTACAATCTTCAAAAATAAAATAAAAACATCTTCAGTTTAAATAATTATAACAAATTAGACATAATATGAAAATATCGGTTAAAATTTTATACAAGGTTTAATACAATCATTTAATATTTACAGAAATTGTAGACAGTTTGTAGAGAAATTAAAGGAAAGTTAATCTAATACAAATTGGAATTACAATATGAAATGAGGGAAAAACAGGCTTATGGTATATTCAGAAAGAAAGTCAGATAGAATTAGATAGCAGTAAGGAAGTAACTGAAGAAGGGAGAGTAAGGAAGCATAAGGAATGAAAAGGTACTTTCATTAGAAAGGAGGGAAAGAACACTAAAGATAAAGTTAACATATTTTAATTATCAGCTGTAGTGATTAAAAGCAGGGGCCAGCAGGCTATGATATGGAATTATATCAACTGTTAGTACATTAATTATACAAGTACTACGTTTGTGCAGAGCAGGAAAAGTCATGGACTTGCAAGCTCTTAGTTGCACAGTATGTCATCTTTGCCATTGCAGGTGTTATAGTTCAGATAGGGGCAAGTGTTTTGTCAGTTCTGTGCATACCTGCATCATATGTAACAAGAATTGCATTACTGGAAAAAGTCAATGAACTTCAAGTGTGCCCAGTTTTTCTTTTGTGATAAAAAGTTGTTAAAAGTCACTTAAAACTATTTTTGTGGAGAAACTGTGTTTATTTTAGTTTGGGGGGGCTGGAGAAAGTGAATAAAGTACTTATTATTGCATTTTTGTGTGAAAAAGTTACTTTTTTTGCTATTGCCCTGTTTTACCAACTATTGCTGCTAAGTTTCCCAAGGAAAGAAGGGCCATGGAACAAACTTCCGGTCCCAAAGATGAACCATCTTCCAGCCACAATAGGGAAAAAGATAACAAGTATACTTTGCCATCACAGCAGGCTGACCATGTGCCACAGCTGCACTTGGGTATCTCTGCTATGGCCAAAGCAGGTTCCTCAGAATGCTCACCTCTTTCTTTGGATCCCAATGTTTTGGTCCATACAGCCACCAAGGGCTGGAAGTTAACCAAGTCATCTGTGGCTGTTGGGGTTCCCCCAGTGGGCAAGAAGGATCCACTCTTGTCAGCTATGAGAGAAAGGGCATGGAATGTGCCCCTGCTTAGCCAGAGTCTTGTATCCATCCCTGGGGAAGATCTTGCTGGCAATAATGTGTCTATTTACCCTACATTTCCTGTCAAAAAGTGACAAAAAAAAAGTAAAGATATAGCTTCTATTAGGTCAGTTTTCCTGGACAGGAGTAATTTGTTATGCTAAGCTTTGGGTCTTGTGGAGGCTACTGACCTTTCTTGTAGGGTAGTTTCTTGGGAAAAAATGGTTTCCTCTTTCCCTGAAGAGGTTCAGAATTTGCAGTCTGTGGTGGGGGGCTTTGGATGGACAGTTACAGTCTTTCTCCTCAGGTTTCTGATTCAGCTTTTGAGTAGCAAGTCTTATGTGATTCTCCCTGTGAGGAATTTTCTTTCTGTGATTCTATTTTCAGGATGAGCCATTGTTTTTAGTGGGAGAACACTGATGTTTTTCGGCCCCTTAGGAAATATTATGATTTGCTACAACTGGAATTCCCAGAAACATTCTTCCATCCCCCACTGCTGTCAGCATTAGAGGATATGTTTCTCATAAACCTGTGGTTTCCCTGACAGTCAACCTTCCATCCCTGAGAAAGCAGACAGAATGTAGAAAGTTCCTCAGTCTTTCAAGTTTTTATACCCTAATCCCATACCTGACTCAGCAGCTATAGCTTTAGTTAATCCAGCTGCTGCAAAGCATGTGATTATTCTTATCCTTCTGATAAGGGTGGTACTGTTTTGAGCACACTTGCCTGGCTATGTTCTCAGAATCTCCCAGCTAATGAAAAAAAAAAATGAAATTTTGAATTCTACTTTGGCTAGCGATTTAGTTTTTGGACCCTCTGCAACGGAGGGTATCAAAATGTGTGATGTGAGAAGTAAGATGATTCAGGGAATCTCAGAGTTTTCAGCCCTCCTTGTCTAAATATTCTAAGGAATTTTATGTTCCCTTGTCCAGTTTTGGGAATAAACAAAATGAACAGTCACAGCAGAATACTGGTAGGCAGGCATTTAAAAGCAATTGTAGGAAAGTAACAAAAAGAAAGCAGAACTTGCCTCAGAACAAAGGATAGTCAAACAAGGCAGAGTGATTATATATAAGGGATCTTGCCCCACCTCCCAACCTGGCAGTCTTTTACCCCTTTCAGAAAATCTGAATCTCCATTATGTTCTTTGGCAAAAAAAATGTTCCAGTCAAATTGGTCATGAATGTCGTCCAAGAGAACATTCAAAAGTCTTTTTGACTCTAGCACTACTACTCAAGATTGTGTTAGTATGATGCCTGCTAGACACATCAGTACAAAGAGCTTGTCTTCCACAGGAAAAACTAGATCTATATTTAGAACTATTTCTGGGGTTTTCTGCTCAAACTTTTGTCACTGTGAGGGAATACCACAGGATTTCTGGTCTTATGGCTTCCATGATTCTCTTTTTTTTCCAAGAATAGTTTATTAAACGAATGGCCAAAATTCACAATCCACAATCACAAACAGATTCTAAGTTTGGTACGTTTTGTGTCCTGACTGAAATCAGACTTCGCAGGTATGCATCACAAACAGTTAACAAAACACACTCTCTCTGGTTAACACTTCTCCCTTTTCTTTGAAGCACAAATTTGAAATTTATATAATTTCTATTCCCAGAACACAACAAAGAAACATTAGCTATTTCTTGCAAGACTCCACATGAGAAAGATACAGTGGTATCTGAAATCCCAACATCAACACCCACTGTGTTTTCAAATCACAGTTCTGGCATTTCTGAAAATGGAAAATCACTTGGTGTAGACATCAAATACCTTTGAACCCTGGTCTCCCACTTCCCCTTCCTGCTTCAAAGAAGTCAGTCACAACATAAACTTCAGACTTTGTTTTGGGGAGCTGTGTCAATGGGAATGAGGTGCAAGATCTCTGGGACAAGATACACAGACCAAAACACATGAACATAAGAGAGATGCTAGCTCTTGTAAAGGCTTTCAATTTTCTGAAACATGGGTGGTCCCCATGACCTCTTCAAGTGGTTGCAGACAACACCACAGTGATGTGGCACGTAAGGAAAGGGGAACCAGATCTTGCAAATTAGTCATGTTAGCATGGAATATAGCTTTACAAAACAATCTACAGACATCTTTCATTCTGTCAGAATGAAATTATATGGCAGACAAGATGAGTAGGACCAAGGAAGACCCTCATGAATGGAAACTAAAACAGGGGGGCTTCCAAATGTTGATCCATCTGTGGGGAATTCCTCAGGTAGCCTTTTTGCCTATTGTCTAAACAAACAACTGGCAAAATTATATTCAGGATAACATGTTTCAATGCCTGGAAGACATAGACCTTTTCTTTTCCTTGGACAGGAATGTTCCTCTAGCTTTTCTACCCTTTCCACTGATTTCCAAGATATTTCTGAAGATTCAGAAGGATCCGCCAAATGTCAGTGTGGTAACTCCCTTCTGGCCTAAGTAACAGTGTTTGCCCATTCTTTACCACAAGTTTCCTCACTGACTGGATTTACTCACACAAGATCAGGGGTGTTTGATACATCCCAACTCCAAACAACTACAACAGACTGCCTGGAAGTATGGTCTTAATACCTTTTTAGGCATACATTTTCTCAGGATGTGCAGCAGGTATGGTTGGCATCAAGAAAGCATACTACTGAACAATCATATATAAGCAAATGTAAACAGTTTTCTAGTTGGTGCCAACAAAACAAACAGCACCCATTCAGGGCTAATGTTTCCTTATTATTACTGTATTTTTGTGTGAGTTACAATCCTATGGCCTGTCTTACTCCTCTGTCAAGGTTCATTTGCTGCTATTTTAGCGTATATGCCCATGGATTCCCCTCTTTTAATACAATTTCATGTGAAGATGTTTTTGGAAGGGGTGCTACAAAAGAAGCCTCCTAGAAACCTAGTGGTTCCTTCTTAGGATCTTATCTTTTTTTTTGTTAGAGAATCTAGTACTTACTCCATTTGAACCAGCTCATTTGTCTGACTTGTGCTTCTTAACATGGAAAACAGTTTTACCGATTGCTCTGACCTCTGCAAGAAGAGTATCAGAAATGTAAGCTCTTATGATGGATTAACCTTATCTCATCTTCCAAAGAGACATGAGTTTCTTTGACAACTAATGCATTTACACCTAAGGTGGTATCTGAGTTTACTTTATGACAATCTATTCATATCCTTGTTTTCTTTCGTCAACCCAAAAATGACAGACAAAGGATATCTCATACCTTGGATGTCCACAAACAAATTATTTCAGAACTTCAGTTGTTCATTTCTTGTGAATGTAAGATGGGACAACCTATGTCAAAGCTGCCTATTTTCAAATGATTGTCTTGGGCTACTACCTTTTGTTATTCCCACCACGACAAAACTATTCCAGACAGGATCAAGGCTTATTCTACCAAGGCCTTTACCTTCATCAAAGCATTATAACTTGATGCCTTTTCCCAAGTCTAGGATAGGCTTTGCTACGGTCATTCTCCAGGGATTCCTGTGCTCCTCCCTTCCATTTCCCAAGTATTTTAAGACATTGTAATCTACTCATATTGCTTAGGTTATTGCAACAGTGATCAATATGAAAAACAAAGTACAGCTGAGTAAGTAACCTTACCTTAACAGTTGATGTTCAAATGATTACTGCTGCAGTAGCCATTCTCTTCCTCTATCTACCTTGTTTTTTCATGCATTTTGTATAACAGAATATGGACATTTGTTTCTTCCTAGCAATGTGCTCCTAGGGCTTAGCCTCACTCTCTCTTTAGACTTAAAAGCTCTGAAGGGCTTGGTGCCCAAACTTGTGATTTTAGTTAGCTTAGCTCAAGCTGATTAATTGTTTGGAGCAGGGAAGTTGACCTAAACCTTTTGAAGCTGTCTGGCTGTTATACCCAATGCAGGATATAAACCATATAGCTTAGGATATTGCAGCAGGGATGCAGTGAGTTAGAAATATATCATGTTGTCAGGTCCTGCGTCTGTCTATAAAAGTTATGTCGCAGATGTTCATGATGCTTCTAGCCTTATGTAGGTACTCAAGCAAAGTTGGTTCCTTCATGGCATAGAAGGCAAAGCACAGATCTGTTTAAAGAAGCCTGCAAGAGACAGATTATAGTGAAATACCTTTTATCTATAAACATAATTTAGGGAGGTTTTTTCCCATTGATTTTTTGGGTTAGGAATCTTTGGTGCATTTCTAGTTGGGCAAGATAGTTAGAGAAGTATGTGTCAAAGGAGGCTTTGTATTCTGTGATGGCTCTGATGAGAGAAGAAAAGAGAATTTATTATTTGTTTATTTCTAAGGGGTATAACATTCTAGTTACATGGGACAGGTAGAGGGATTTCCTGACTACAACTAACACATGATAGACAGTGGGTAGTTTGTTGTCAATCAAGGAACCCAGATTCCTGATGACTGAATCAGTTTTAAGGGGTTGTCTTGTGAATTCAGGTGCAATAACTTGGCTACACTAGACAGACATTTCACAGGAGCATGTGCATTTAATTAAAAGCTTTGATACACATCCAATAACTATTTCAGATCATGCACTGGTAAAAACTAAAACACAAATGCAGGGTAATGAACTAAAAATGAAACATAGGCCCTTTCCCATCTAACCGTTAAAAAGAGAGGAATTTATGGAATGGGTAGTGAAAATTGTTTGACAATTAGGGAAGACAGAAATATCTTCAGAAGTTATAGCTAGTGAAGGATAAAATGAAAGTGGAGTTTTAAAACAATAGATAAAGTGATATGGTTAAAAAGAAATAGTAATTAATTAAGGGGGGGCTGATAAAATTAAATTATTGCAGAATAAGTGGAATTTCAAAGAAAAATATAAGACATAAATGCAAGGTACTAAAGAGAAGATATTGGATTATTTTGATAATATGTATGAGTGTAGAAAGATTGTTGTTAAGCACCTACTTTTTGATAATAACTCCAGAGCAAAAAAAACTTTTAGCACAATGACTTATGCAACACATAGGAAAAGGGGTTGTCACCAGACTTAGGGAGCCTATATTTTAGAAATTTTATGAAAATTTGTAAAAAAGCAGAGGAATGTAGAAATGCATTTATTTATCTATATTTGTTTGTAGGTTGCAAACTGGCTCACAGATAGAACCCACAGTGTGTAAGTAGTGGACTCCAAGTCAGACTGCTGACCAGTCACGAGTGGAGTCCCAAAGGGTTCGGCCCTGGGTCGTCTCCTGTTTGGTATCTACTTCTCTGAAGCTAGGCCAACACAAAGGGTCTCTGGCTGATAAAGTTCGCAGACGATTGCAAGTTGGGAGCTATTATTAACTCTCCAAGTGATGTTGACACCTGACAGAAAGGCTTCACTGCGACCAACGACTGGTGTCAGAACCATGGCCTTAAGCTCAATGTCAAAAAATGTGTCATCGTCCCCTTTGGGAAAAACCCGGTTCCCATGAATTACCACATCGATGGAAGTCCACTGAACAATGAAGGTGTTATAAGAGATCTGGGAACACAGGTTGACAGCAGCCTCTCTTTTGACCACCACATTGCCACTGTGGTCAGAAAGTCCTTCTATGTGGCACATCTCATTACTAAGGGTTTTGCATCCAGGAAGAAAGAGGTCATTGTCTCCCTCTACTCTTCCCTCATTAGGCCAATTATCAAGCACAATGCCCCATTTGGCACGTACCTCACTAGACACCTGCAACAACTGGAGAGGCCACAAAAGTACCTCGCAAAGAGGATCCTAGGCCTTAAACACTTGTCCTATATGGACAGACTCAAAAAATTCCAACTATTCTCTGCCTCATATCACCTACTTAGAGGTGATCTCTGCTTGGCATACAAAGCCATGTCTGATCCAGCTCTGTTAGAAATGCTACATCTAAAGAAATCCCAATCCGCCCACACCACATGCTCCAGTGACCTCAACCTCATTACCACAATCAACAGAACATGCTGGAGGGACAGGTTCATAACCCAGAGACTGCCCTTGCTATGGAATAGACTTCCATACATGTCAAACAGAGCACCTCACTGGCTCTCTTCAAGATAAACCTTGATGAGTGGATAGGAAATAGAAAATTCACCCCAGGGATCACTCCAGTGGCTCTACGTGGCAATGGGTGGCACGATGTCAGGGTAATCTTATGGGCTAGGTTTGTAAAGGCTCCAGTGCCATTAGCCTACTACACACCTATGAACCTATGAACCGCGGTAGTACAATGATCAACACTGACTAATGTCTGGCACAGCCTAGGTGAAATACAAAACATTTCACAAACAAGAAATACAGAAATGTTATCAGCAACAGAGTAGTTAAGTTTAATTACATAGAATAAACTGTGTATATACATTCTAGTGAACAAAGACAATGTAATATACAATCAAGCCGAGTATGATGTACAATAAGTTCTAAAGTGGGTCAATCTTAAGTAAATCTTAAGAGAAAAGAAGTGACTCATAAAGGAAATAGGTCAGGTGATATGTTCTATGTTGAAGCAAGAGCATTTTGACTTGGACGATGAAGTACTTTTTGAGCTGTATTCTGAAATTGGAATAATTGTTGATTTCCTTTATGTCAATGGGAAGAGGATGCCAAAGAACAGGTGCCTGAGAGAAGAAAACATGTGCATTGCTGTGGTTCTAGGATAATGAGAGTTGGTGTGGTTTGTGAGTACTGTCTCACTTTGCATGAGGAGGTTTTTCATGAAGTCTGACTGCAAGGGGAGTAATTGTGCGGAGCTGGAGTAGTTTGTAGGTCTGGGGTTTTAAAAGTAGGTTACATCTTTGTTTTTTGTAGTCATTTGGAATTTGTAGGATTATGCAGTGATGCTCACAGAGGGTTGAGTCTGTAATGAATCATGAGAGATAGTCTAGAGTGTGCTTTTCTTGGAGGCAGAAGCAAAAATTGAGAGCCTATATTCAAGTTGAGAAAGGAGAACTTTGCCAGTGGCTGTTCTGTATGGCTGGGGTAGAAATGGGGACATATTTTTGTCTCAGAAGAAAAGGGAGTTTATTTTGGCTCTTACTTTCTATGTGTTTAGTGACTCATCGAGCTATAGTCCTAGGTAGGTAGAGGTTGTCACTGTGGAAAGGTTGTGTTGGTCAAATGTAGTTAGTGTCAGGTGCTTGGTGAACTTCCTGTGGTGTTCCAAAAAGTATAGCGTTCATCTTGTGGGGTTGAGAAGTAGTTTATGCTTTATGAGCCATGGCTGGAGCTCATGTAAGTGTGACTGGAGTTGGCACTGAATGTTGCTGTGAAAGTGACCTGGCTGGTCATCAGCACAGAGCATAAGTGGGAGATGGGGGAGGTAACAGGGAAGTTTGTTAAAGAATATGGAGAAGAGGAGGAGCAGAAGAATGGATCCTTTTGATATTCCTTTGGTACATATCTCTCTACTGTACAGATTTTTCACAGAATGTCCAGATTTTTGTCTCATATTTTTGGTGTGTTTTTCACAAAATTGTGTTTTTTCAAGAAATCATTGGCAAATTATTGAAGATTGAAGTCAGAAAATAATGACAGAGATTTGAGTTTCAAACTTCATACCATTCATAAAATAAATTCACTTTAATGCAAAACTGTTATTCTATCAACTTTCTAAGTTTGTAAGAGCAATATTTAAAAATTATCCCTATTTTTGGGCCTTTCCCCCCTCCCCCATTATGTATGGCTTTGTCCAGATTTTTTGCTCTATGAGGTTGAGAGGTATGCTTTGGTAACAGATGCAGATTCTGATTAGGTGGATCCTATTGTAACTCTGAAGTGTCTGTCAGTGATGAAGTTTCTAAATTAGGGAGTGGCATCTGGAATGCTACCAATTTCAGCTTGTTTTGGAGAGAATAGTGGCCATTGAGGTCTAATGCCTTTGTCAGGTCTCTAAAAAGAGCACCTGTAAGGAGGCCAGTGTCAAGAGTTTTGAAGGATGTCATCAGGTAAGGCTCAAAGTGCTGTCATAGTACTTCTTCCAGGCCAGAATCCATGTTGTTTGGAAGAGAGCAGGGTGTACTGCTGGAATAAGAGAGAGATAAAGCTGCATGTAGACTTTAGACTTCTTTTCAAGAAGTTTGTCCAGAATTGGGAAGATGAATATTGGACGGAAGTGAGAGGTATTTTTGGGATGGTTTAGTTTGCTTTGTGAGGGGTTTAATTAGAGCAGTTTGTGGAATGTTTTGTGTGAGATATAGAATATGTATGTGAATGAGAAGAAGACATAGATGTTTTCTGCAGTGATAAATGAGCCAGAGGTTTATGTTGTCAGATCAAGGAGGGGTGTCACTGGAAATATTTTCTTATTTTTGGTTCTCTCAGACCTCATTATTACCAGTTCAGTCCCCAGTACCCAAAGTCTGTAGCAGGTCTACCAGTTACTCTCCAACCCCCCTCAACTTACTCCATTTTTGCTGGGGCCTTTCATGGATCCTGAGGGTGTCTTGAGGTCTTGTCTCATCTGTGCTTTCATCTGGGGGAACTTTTGCTGTGACATACCCACTTACCTTTCCCCGCCCACCACACTCATTGTTTATGTCCAAGGATATCCTTCTTTGGACCACACACCCCCTCCTTAGGCAATATATCAACAGTCCTCCAACCTGGGATAGGCATATGCATCCCTTCCTTGCTATTCTGTCAGTCACCCGAGCCACTAATTGAATCAGTGGAAAAAAGGTAGAATAGAGACTTCTTTGGGACATAGGCATTTGAAGCAGAAGAGGGAGCTGAATGATGGTGGAGTGATCAATGTATGATCTGCGAAAGGTGTGGAGTTTATTGATGGAAGATTGCTGAATTCTTTAAAGAAATTTTCTGGAGAAAGTTTTGTTGCACCAGATTGAATGGTGTTTGTAGACAGGGTATCACGAGGAGGGTATCTTACTGTAATAGGTTAACTCTTTCCAAAAGTGTTTGGGGAATGTAAGAGGGTAATTTATTTCTTTGTTTGGAAATTTCTTTTGTGCTTTCTGACAGACTTATTGACTAGGTTAAGCAAGACTATAAAGGAGATGCAGTTGTTAGTTGTGGTGGTCTGTCTACATTTTTGCCATGCTTAAGCACCTAAAATTAAAAGACGTTTTGACTTCAGTGTGTAGCCATTCAGTTTTGGTGAGTTTATAAAGCCTGTGGATAAGTGGGAAAAATTTGTTTTGCAGAGGGAGTAGAAACTGATTGGGCTTACAGCTGCTGTATTAGGGTCATCTAGGAGGATTACAAGGTTCTAAAGTTGTCTATATTTTGTGGTACTCTGTGTTCTTAAGGCTTTTAATTTTGGCGGTAGTTGTAGAGAATGGCTGACAACTGTAAATGTGACTGGGCAGTAGTCTCTTAGTGTCGGTGGCAGAAGGTTTACATTGGAGATGAAGTGTGGTATGTTTGTAATAATCAGGTTGAATGTAGACTGTTTGGAGGATCAGAGGTTAGGTCTTGTCAGTTCTTTTATGATTTGAAACAGAGCTAGGTCTGCTAGGAAAGTACCCTGTCAGATGAAAGAGGGCCAAAATAATTAAGATCGAAGTTATCTAAAAGGATTGTGTTTTTATTTTTGGAAGAGTTATTAAGGATGTTAATAATGAGTGATTTGAATTACTTTAGGGAAACAAGAGTGGTAAACAGGCTGTAGCAGTTAGTTGTGGTTTGCCTTTGGAAATTTGAAATTTTAAAAGAATCCAGTTAGGACTGGAGTTTGAGGAAGAATTTCCTTGGGCTATTAACTCAAGAAATGGAAATATCTATGGAAGACTTTATTATGGCAAGGTTAGAGGCAGATGAGGCTCACAAACTAACAGTTAAGATAAGAGGAGATTAGATAAAAACAGTGATCTAGCATCAATCTTCAGGAAAGACTCTTGGCACAAATATTATTCCTGTGAAAATCTGGAAGTTAGGAGTGAGGAAAGTAATAAAGATCTGGAAGATTTTAACAGTATTTTGAAAGGAAGGAAAGGACCAGCATATTGGAAGAAAGTTGTGGTGGCTGTATTACCTAAGATGGTAAAGATCCATCAGACCCAGCCTTATATAGACCCATTTCAATTTTAAACTATAATTATAAAGTGTTTTTGTAATTACTAGCTAAACAAGTGGCAAAGGTGTTGCCAATACTGATCGATATGGATCAGTGTAGTTTAGTGCTGAGGAGGCAAACATTTGACAGCAGTAATAGAACAATGATAATCCCAAGGAAATGTTAGAAAACACCACTGTTGTTGGTGGGGCTTGATGCAGAGAAAGCATTCAACAGAGTAAGCTGGGATTTTATGACATGGGAAATGGAATCATTTGCATTCCCTTTCACAATTTTTAGGTTAATTAGGAAGATATTTGAAGGGCTTAAATCAAGAATTACAGTGGACATGTTCCTCTCTCATAAGTTGTATTTGAACATAGGAACCAAAGAGAAGAGTCCCCTTTCACCTATGCCTTTTGCTTTATGCTTTATTCTTAGACCCATTGCCAAAGAAAATAAGAGACTCAGAAATGCAAGGATATAATTGGTATAGTAATCAAGAATAGTTAGCTTTATTTGCAGATGATATTATTTTGTAGCTGATGAATCCAGAAAAGGAAATCTCAGTGTTGTAGAATATTTTGAATCAGTTTCATATCTTTTTGGGATATAAAATTAATAAAGATAAAACAAAGGCTATTAGGGTTGCCACCTTCGTTCACGGCTAAAACCGGAGCCACGCCACGCCCCTCGCGTCACCAGTAACCCCGCCCACCCCACCCCCTCTCCCGCCAACATTCTGCCCATTTTGTGATGTCACGACAGCATCACTCAACGGGAACGCCCTCTTTTTTTGTTCCCGCCATCTGCTTTTGGCTGATTTGCTATGCTTTTCTGTAAGAAAAGCATAGTAAATCAGCCGATCAACGGGAACGCCCTCTTTTTTCGCTCCCGCCGCCTGCTTTTGGTTGATTTGCTATGCTTTTCTGTAAGAAAAGCATAGTAAATCAGCCGATTTACAAACTCCGATAGTCTGTTTCCTTTTTGAAACAGAATACCGGAGTTTGTACAGTGTTTTCCGGACTACCGGAGAATCAGTTTGATTTCCTGATAGTCCGGAAAAAAAACGAAGGGGTGGCAAGCCTAAAGGCTATAACCTTAAATTACAAACCCACACGCACATTGGTTTAGCAATTCCCATATTTATGGGGACACAATAAGATGCAATATTTAAGGTCTATATTAGAACATCAAAGTTTCAAAACTTCGAATGTTCTAATATCGACCCCTATTCAGCAAAAGCTGAAAATATCGAAGCAACAGAAAACTGAATTTTTTCCTAGGGAAAGTATTCGGTTGTCCATTTCTGTTGCTTCGGTATTTTTAGCGCTGTGGTGGAAAGTTACAGGTCGGGTTCAGGTAAGTGTGTGATTGAGTGCAGGTAAGCTTAGTCAGGGATAGGGTGCGGGTTAGGTATGTGTGTGATTATGTGGACATGAGGGTTAGGGCGGGTTAGGTGAGTTAGGGTTAGGGCACAGGTCAGGTAAGTGTGCAATTGTGTGGACATGAGGGTTTGGGCAGGGTACGTGAGTTAGGGTTAGGACACGGGTGAGGTGAGTGTGCGATAGTGACGGACTTTAGGGTTAGGGTTTGGGTTAAGGAAGTGGATAGTTAGTGGTGTGTGTATAGTTTAGTGTAGGGTTAGGTGTAAGATTTTAGGTGTATGTGTGTGAATTGCTGTTTGTTTGGTGTGCTTGTGTTGTGTGTATGTGTTTTGGAACAGCAAATTTTTTCCCTAGGAAAAAATTTGCTGTTCTGTATGTTCGATGTTTTCAGCTTTCGATGAATAAGGGTCGATATTAGAACATTCGAAGTTTTGAAACTTCGATGTTCTAATATAGACCCAGTATTTAAGAATATGGATTAAAAAGGCTTCTGTTATGGCAGCTAAGGATATGTGGGAAGAGACTAAACAAAAGGTATTGCAAAAGCTAAGAAACTGGAAGCTCTTTTTTTGGATTTGGATAGTAAGATACAAGTAGTGAAAATTATTTTAATCCCTTTACTATTATATATGGTCAGGCATATGAACCAGAAGTGATGTTATAGACAATAATTGATCAAGAGTTGAGTGAATTTATCTGGGAGGAGAAGAGGGCAAGAGTTAAGTGGCATAAATTGTTCTTTCCAATAGAAAAAGGTGGTTTAGGATGACCTCATTTGTATGGATATTTCAGAGCTATGCACTTGAAACTTGTATATATAACACAAGCAGAAGGTTGTAAAGCAAAGTCAAAAGGAATGATGATGGTGAAGGGGGGGTTCTAGAAATAAGGAGTGAGTAGGATTGTGGATGCAGATCTTTAAGGAGACTAGCAATAACCATACAAATTATTATATTCATACAGTTGCATAAATAATTCTACACCTTAAGTCAACACAGGAATAGAGGAAGGGGATTTTGCCACTAGGGATGACTATAAGTAAGTGTACAGAAAATAGGCAAGATTGGGCTGGAATTGACTGAAGAAAACTATTAAAATGGTCAAGATATCATGAGAAAATAACTAGTGTGTCATTTTTATTTCATTAACCTGTATTTTATTTTGTGAATGATTTTAATTAGTTATTGGATGTGTGCCAAAGCTTTTAATTAAGTGCACATTCTCCTGTGAAATAAAATTTCTGTTCCAGTCTATTCCAGTTATTGTACCTTGAGGAATAATATGTAAATTTGCTCTGAATCCCGGCTACTGAATTCACACATTTCATACCATATGATTTTAATGAATATCTTCAGAAATATGTCCCTCTTTTGTGTTCCCTTATAGGTTTCCCTGATTATTCCTCACTAGTGCAAATTATGTTCCAGCCCTTACTTATCAATGATTATTTCTGGCAAAATTTTCTTAAGCTCTACAATAGCAGATTTTGGTGGAATATTAATACACACCAGTGTGCTCTTCCCCCTTAATCACTCCTACCACAAACCTACCATTATTGTCTTTTTTCCCTCTTCTGTCATTATTGAAGTACCTCTACCAATTAGTCTTATTACTCCTCCTTTACTTTGCCTCTGATATTCTGCTGAATATCCATGCTGAAATCATTTTGTCATCAAATTCACATGCTCATTGCTATCCAAATGCATCTCCTGCAACACCACTATTTGCATCATACATTTCTTAATATAATTTAATACTCATTCCTTTTTGTGTATACCTGTAAGCTCATCGACTCCAAAAATATATGGACAGAATAGCCATTAAGAAAGAAAGCTGTAGCCCCCCCATTATATGTGGCAGTTTTTTTTTAATCTATATTTTTCAACTTTTGTCTTACATATGCACAGTGTTTGGCAGGCTGATCTTTTATAAAGCTGCTTCTTCGTATTTTCATTTGAAACTGCATCACATTTTCAAGATGTTTTGCCCTAATGAAAACACTCAAAGAAAAAACTTCATTTTCAACTCGCCATCCCCTATTAACTTAGAGCAAACACACAAAACTATGCATGTTTTTTTACAAATGAAGTTTAACCCTTTTCCCAATTGGGCAATTGTCCCAAATTGATGTTTGCACCCACAGGCATTACCTAACCTACAATTAAGGTTAGCCATTCTAAAGCGCATATTGCAACCTGTGTCTCCTCTTACACTGATTGCTGTCTGTACTTTTCTTATTTCTATTCCTCTCACAGATGTGAAAAAACAGTTTGTATGTTTTCAAAATGCATTAACTTTTAGTCTTAAGAAAAGGTGCTCTGGCTACCTTTAAATAAAACCAGTAGGTGAACTGTTTTCCATCTCCTCCCCTGTTGACATATCCTGGATCCCCTTCGGACATTGGCAACTCAGCCAATCAATAAATCTGGTTCTATGACAAGACATCGACAGTTTTGTGACTATCACATAATTGTAATCAGACAGTAGTAATACATTTGAAATGTGACTAGCATGGGTGCGCATGATTAGTGTGATGCTGTGTAATTCTGTCAAATATTGAGCTGAAATGTATTATGCTAAATTTCATTATACATTCTGGGCAGACAGACAGGGAAGCTAAATTCCTTGAGAGGTTAATAAATGGACAAAGATATGGCCATGTAAAGTTAGGTACTTAGAAGGATGCATGGTTTTCCAGTTTTGCTGTTGTCCTGCTGTTCTGGTATTTGGTTTAATGGATATAAGTCTAAGGAGTTTCCAAATATACTAAGATTTGCTTAAGAGTATAGAGTTTGAATATTTTTTAAACTTTGCTGTATAAATTTTGGGGGTAAATCTCAAGATAATGACAGACATGCCTCAGTTAATGCAGGTTCACTGTCATTTTATAGGTTTCAGGAGTTACTGTTTTAGCTGTTGCTGCGCAAGTGTTGGGATCTTAAAGCTCAAGGGAATGATATGTACTTCAGTTAATTCAGTTTCAGTGTCAGTTCATAGGTGTCATTGATTATTTTATGGAGACATGTTTTTTGTTTTCTTTTAAGTATATTGAGAGTGGCACCTTTCAAGAGGAACTGCATATCCCAGAAATTCTGTATGTGTGAAATTATGTAATCCCAGCCTGTTGACATCGCTTATGTATATTTTTAAGTGGAACAAGAAATCACATTAACATACATCCTGAGATCTCATGAATCTACACTGCTACCCATTCTAATAAAATAAAAAAACATGAAAGAGATTATATAGTATATTATACAATAACAATAATTCATGACAAGGCTTGTAGGCAATTAAGGACTATATCCACTATTGGCTTGAGCATTTGGACACTTGAGCTTCATTGCCATGATCAAACTTATCAGTATGGGAACATATCCCACTATACTCCATACCTTTAACATGAATTATTGCTATCTTATATCACAGATCATGCCAATGAACTTAAATTATGACTTCTGTTTGGCTTACGGTACATTCCAGTGTGGGTAAATCCTGCATTAACTCCTGCTGAAACATTTCAAGTTGCTACATAGCCTTCTAAAAATCAACAGCTTGCACACTAAATATGGACATGAAAACAAAACTGATATGGTAACCAAAGCTGTTGTATTCAGCTATCTTTATTAAAGTGTCCTATGTCATTCCACTTTCTGTTCCAACTAACAGGTAGGCAGATATCTCTCACAGATTTGACAGAAAATTGCATTCTGCATCTTAACTTTGGTTTCCTGAAAACAGCTAAAAATAACTACTCACTGACCCTTAATAAATTTAAGTTCTGAACTTTAAACATCAAAATGACATTACAGAAAAAAGCTGACATCTGCAAGTGGGTGATACCTCCATATTTTCTCTTGATCATAAACCTGTTCTATTCTGTAAACAAAGTTCTGCCCACACCATGTATACTATAGTGTATATCTTAAAAATCCACAGCATATGGGTATCAGTGTAATAAAATACAGCCCTGCATTCCCAGCTACCTTATGGCTGGCCAATCATGTTTTTTTTTTTTTTTTTCTGAAAAATAAGTCTATTTTATGTGTGCATTTGTTAACTAGTAACAAATATTGAGCCACACGTACAATGTTCAGTTTTATTCCGGGTATAAAATTACACGTATTTACACACACACACACACACACACACACACACACACACACACACACACACACACACACACACACACACACACACATTATAGTCATATTAAGAAACAGTTTTACAAAGCATACTTTTGATATAGCATAAACTGGTGTGACTATTAGTTTAAAATAACATAAATAGTTTTGACCATCCAACAACCTATACTCATGGTTAGGGCTTAGATGAGACAATGTGGCAAATCTCACATTTATATTAAAAGAATGGAATGACATGTCATACATCTAGGAATTGATTCTCCACTTTAAAGATCACTAATTCTTGTTAATCCAGACAGCAAACTCTGATATCATAAAAGAAAAACTAGTCTCAAAGAAAATCCAGGAATTAAAGTTTCCTGAATTGTGCAAAAGGGGAACTCGATATCTGATCTTTGTTAGCACTTAAAATATTCTGCTTTTCTACACATGGACTTAAATTCATGGCTCAGTTTAAATGTTCAGGAAACAAGTTAGATATCACAATAAATAAAACTGTGTTAAAATGTTGTGCTTCCATTAAAGTGGATTCTACATTGCTGAGTTTGTGTCCTGTCATTTTTGTATGTGTGTAAAAGCCATATCCATATGCGCAATAACTCCATGTGTGGAGCATAATCTTTTATTAAATTGTACTGTTGTGTCTGATTATCTCCGCTAATATAAACTAACGTCAGTGAAATGCAATTACTTTATGATATTTCTTGATCCAAAGAATTCTGAGGTCAATTATGCAGTTGGCCAAATCTTTTGCTTGCTTGTTTGTTTTGTTTTTTTTTTGTTTGGAAGAAGCAAAAGACAGTAAGCCAAATGAGAAAATTTCTTTTCATTGATTTAAATAGTTGGCCAAATGCTTTTCCAGTACAAAAGAAGAATGACTGGAGCAGAAGAGTGAAATCAAGACCATTCCAAGGCTAGGTCGTTTAATAAATTGTCACCTTGAGCTAACGAAAAATCTAATCAATGAAATGTAAGTTTAAGAGCACAAGATAGAAAGAAGATGGAATTCACACATATGCTCTTATCTTAAAGACATTAGCTAGAAAATATTAGTTAATTTTTACTGAAATTAAGGCACTATTACAGTTTATACAGACTGTGTTCTTGGTACCTCTTAGTCTTTCACAAATGTAATGAACACCTGTACAGATTTAAGCTTAAAGTAAGCTTTACTTCATTTGTAGACTACGTTTTGTTCTAATTATGCATTGCATACTTGTTTATCAACTTTGTACCTTTTGACCCGGGTCATGACTGAAAAGGCTCTCTGGACCAGCTCATCCACCACATTATTAAACTGTAAAATAAAATAAGTACATAACTATGCCAAAGGCAATGATAGAAAAATAGTGAGTGGGGATAGAAATAAAGAAAGTAATACAAGAATAAAAAACAGTCCAAATGATTTTGCAAAAAGGCCAGAACCAGCAATAGGAAAGTACAATTGTACAAGAACGGACCATAACAGTAGATGTCCTACTGATCACTGTTGCAGTATTTCTGACATATGGGTTGTCTCTGCTGATGTCTGGCCCAGGTACCAAAGATTGATCTTCCCTAGGCTGTATGACCTTACTTTGTATGCATTGGGGTATACAGATGGACATACAAGCATGGATTTTCAGACTATCCTCAAGCCAGCATCTTGAAAACTAATGAGAATGGAGACTGGTCAGGTAGGAGGGGTTAGCTTGAATAAGTAAGAAAGCTGCCCTGTTCTCATGTCACAGAGCAGAGGTTAAAGCAAAGGGGTATGAGGAAAATGAAGGTTGAAGTGAGATAGAGATTAGGGGATGGAGTGTGAAGTTGAATACTACTGCAACAGTGATCAGTAGGGCGTGTACTGTTATGGTACGTTTTTGCACAACTGCATTATGTCCTGACAGAAATCACTGTTGCATTATTCCTGACATATGGGTGATTCCCAGAGCTGAAGGAGGCCAAACAGAAACAACCAAGTGAAGGCTGCTCTGGACCTAGAGAAAGCACCAGTTTTGTAGTGTTTGATAAGGGTGTGCACAGAGGACTAAACAGCAGCCTCTGAGATAGACCTGGGGTCTAGTCCTTTGTGAAATGCCCCTGAGGAAATCACTGCATTGCTTGTATGTGCTTTAGGGCAGAAAGGCAAGGAATTACCATAGTGTGAGTAACAGAATGAGGTAGCCTTAGAAAACCAATCTGCAACAGTTTGTTTGGAGACTGGCAAGCCTATTTTAACAAAATGGCTAATAAATGCCACAAACAGCTGGTCAATCTTCCTGAAGAATTTAGTTTTGTCCAGATAAAATCTGAGTTGCTTGTGAATCTCCAGAGAATGTAAGATCCTTTTCCCTTGTTTTGTGGATTGGGAAAGTGGGAAGATAAACAGCCGGATTGAAGGACAGCTCATTTACTACCTTAGGCATGAAGGTTGGATTAGCCCGGGAGTCACCCTTTCCTTGTGAAAAATAAGAAAAGGGAGAATAGGCCATGAAAGCTTGTAACTCAGAAACCATCCTAGCAGAAGTGAGAGCCAAGTGAGTGATGGTTTTCCTAGTACTGAATTTTAGAAAAGTGGGAGATGCTGGTTCAAAGGAAAGTAGAGTAAGATTTTCTAGCACAAAAGTAAGATCCCAAGGGGGGAGAGATAGGTTTCCTTGCTGGGTTAAGATGCAGGCTTCTTCTGAAGAAAAGTTTGACCTCCACCCTGGCCATAAGTCAAGGGCTTAGAGTTAGGCAGGCATTGATAGCTGACAGGCAAGCTTTTATAGAAGAGTAGGCCAAACATGATCAAAATAGTTTAAAGAGATATTGCAGTACAGCAGGAACTTGTGATAACACTAGATCCTGATTTTGTTTGTGGCATCAGTAGGAAAACCTTGTTCATTCAACAGCGTAATATTTTGTAGTAATGGGTTGCCTGGCCTCCTGTAGGACTTGAACAACCTTTTCATAGAAAGATGTCTTTGAGGAATTAAAATCATATCATTCATAGGGCCAGGTTGAGAGATGGAAGACTTGGGTGGAGCAGCAAACCTTTTCGATATGCTCCTTCGAGAAGTGAAGTTGCCATTTGTGATACTGTCCATGTCGTCCACACCTCGTCCAAGGCTTCTGTGTGACCCTGTTGAGGAGGAAGAGGTGGTACAAATGGCAGTTCGGGGTTGAGGATGACCTGTCCCTTCCACCAAAGTATTTTCTTTTCGAGACAACGGAGGAGAGGAATCATAATGTCGAAGGTGTGACAGTGCTGAGACCACACAAATTTCAGGTACCCTTGGATTTTAAAACATTCCAGCATGAATGCAACAACTATTTAGTGAATCAAAATGCCAGTAAAACAATGCAGACAGAGAGCTTTCACCCTTATACATCAGGTTTCAGCAGACTCTGAAAATACAGTCCTTAGCTTACTTCAATACTTAATTGCCCAGTACCAGTTAACCAATATCAACAACCTCTCAATTATAATTCAAATTAAAGACATATAAATAGTTGATAAAAATATGTACTGTATAAATTTTATGTTTCTAAACTTAATAAACGTGTCACCTGTATAAAGTGCTTTGACCACCAAAACATTTAAAACCTTTTTGCATTAAACCTTTAACACACTTGGAATGGAAATATGGTCATTTAAACCTGGCTTAACCCCTTCATTTAATCTGATTTACAAGAACAATTCCCTCATTTCAAGTGTGCAATCCATATCACCTCTAGTCTCCTTGACTACCACTTTATCAACAATAAAAAACAATTTTTTTTGTATCCAACACATTTCTTAGTGTGCCTATACAAAACATTTGATAATCAATCCCTGCTTATATCATACAAATGTTCATAAATCTAGTCTTTTAACTTTCTTGTGGTCTTCCAAACATAGAACGAGGAACGAATTAAACAAGTTGTCAAGTATACTACATTTTAAGTATTGCAGTAACAAATGCATGGACAGGTTAAAGACCTGTCAGTCCCATGAATCAAACTGTAAGATCCATCACTTATGAACCTACACATTTGCAGGCATCACATTTAATCATCTTAGATTTCAACTTAACCAAAGTTGACCCAGGATTTTTCTCCATCCTATCTTTAAAACCTCTCAAACAAGTAATTTTTTGGGCCATTCCTATTTTCTCCTTTAACTCCTGTGTGAAAACCAAGTCCCATTTCCTTCTCAAAGGTTTTATAATCTTTTGGGCATCTGTATTAAAAGATATAATCATTGCCCTTTTCATGTCCTTTTGTTTTACTTTTACCCTAACCAAAGGGTTGTCCTCCGGATGAAAAGTAATATCTGCCCTTAAAATGGGCTGAAATCTGCTTTTTGTCCCTTCTTTCACTTCTTCACTAATTATCTGGACCACGCTTAAAGGGTAACCTGTGTCTAAAAACATGTTGATTAGTTGACAAAAGCAATTTCGTCACTTTTCAAGCTAGAGAGTCATACCATTTGGCCTTTGACCACTCCCTTCTTTTGGAAAAGGGGGTAGCAACTCTCAAAATGAAGGAGTGAATTACAGTATGTCTTTTTCTGAAATATAATAGAATAAATTGCCTTATCAATGTCGTCTTTATATAACAACAATAATCTAATTTTTTGATGTCCCACCTAAAAGTGAATTTCAAAAAAGAAGTTGAACTTTCTGAATAATTGACAAATTCTGGAATATGGCCAACTTCTCATTTCCATAAGATCAATATGTTATGCAAAAATCTCATTTAGTGTACAAATTATTCTGAAAATGGGCTAGGAAATAAATCTGTTTTTTCTCATTCTACCAACACAAAGTTAGCATAAATGGGGGCACATTTAGCTCCCATAGCAACTCCTGACAACCGCCGAACATATTCATCTTCAAAGAAGATGAAATTGTTCTGTAACACCATTTCTATGAACTTCACTAAAACCTTAACTCTACTGCTGCTGAACTGTGGGTCCCCAATCATTGTATTAAAAAACAGTTCGCAAAACATGGAAATCCTCATATGTAACCTCATCATTCAAAATTTCAGACATTTAAGTGCAAAATCTATCTTGTCCATAATAAGAATTCCCCCACCCTTGTCTGACTTCATGAGTCTAATGCTTTTGTTAGAGTTCATGTCTTTTAAAATCTGCCTTTCAACATGGGTAAAATTATTCTTTCTCATTTTGTTGCTCTTAACCAATAACCTAAATTCCCTTTAACACACTCTCTCTAAAAGGTGTGAATCAAAGGGTTGGGGGGGGGGGGTAAATACACTCTTTTTCTTTACTAAAGAACAAAAATACTCAAAACTTTTGCTTTAAAAAAACATTATCAAGTTAAGCTGCCTCATGAATAGTTTCAAATTTATCAACAACCTAGCTATATCAGTAAAACGGTTAGGTACAAAAGAAAATACTTTCATAAAAAGGGACAAATGTCTATCACACAACTCAATACTACTGAAGTTGTAAATTTTAAAATCCCGTACTGATTCAGTACATGGACTGGTAAACAGTCTGCGTGGTTTACCATCTTGTTCTGGATCTGTTCATTCTTTTTCCTTTTCATCTGTGGCCCTGCCTCCTGTATAAAGGGAGTTCTTGTTGTTTGTGAGGTATTGAAGAAGGCCGAGATTGGTTGGCTAACCTCTTGGATCTCCTTACTGACTCCCATGCCTTTAAGTTGTTGTTTTTACTACCGGCAATGTTATTAGTCAAACCACGAATAACTGTGTTGTCATTCGCACCAGTGTCTTCAAAACAAGCAGTCGTTAAACATCCCATGGTTTTTACAAAGGGTTCTCGGGTATGTCACACTATCAGCATATTCCCAAGAGTCTCTAATCATTTTTTTTTTTGTAAAATTTGTGACCAAACATTGTGAATGCTGCTCATACTCCCTCTGATAAGGATGGGAAACATTTGATTTGCTTCTTTGTAAAATAGGATAAAACTTCCCACTTCAAGGTTAAGGCTTGTGTTAATTCTTTAATATCTTCTGTTTCTCTGGTACCTAAAAAGTCTTTGAAATGTGTGCTTATGATTCTGATCATGCTATACCCAGAGCAGTCGCTTACCGCTTGCTCAGAGGTGACCTTTGCCTAACATATAAGGCCATGTCAAACCCAGATTTGATGAATATGCTTCACCTCAAAAAATCTAGATCCGTCAGAGCCACAAGGGCGGGAGACTTAAACCTCGACACGGCTATTAATAGGACGTGCTGGAGGGATAGATTCATCACCCAAAGACTCCCTATGCTGTGGAATAAAATCCCGGTATATGTGAGGCAGAGCACCTCGCTGGCCTTGTTCAAGAGAAATCTTGACCAATGGATGGGAGATCGCAGATATACCCCAGGGATTACCTCAGTGTCACTGCTCGACAGAGGCACAGCAAAATAATGGGTATAGTTCCCCATACTAAAGGGGTGGCGTAAGCCACAAAACTATGGGCTAGGCTTGTAAATGCCCTCGGGCAGATAGCCTAGTATGAACCTATGAACCTATGAACCTATTGTATCAGTAATGAGAAGGTTTGTTTGGTTTCATGCTTAGAATTTGCCAGAAGATGTTAACACTGAAATATTGAATGCTCCCATGGATAGAGATCTTTTGAATGGAACCTCCTCTGCAGGGTTCCTTAAAAGATTTGATGAAAGAGAAACATTAATTCAGGGTGTTAGTCAGATTTTTCAAACCTCCTTGCCAAAATGTATCAATCTAAGCATGGTTTAGGCTAGCAAAATTTCAAAAAACAGTAGCAGGGTGGATCAAAAAAGAAAAGGGGGGGGGGGGTCTCCTATAACCAATGATGGTCCAAATAAGCAGAATGTCTATATGTCACTTTAAATGTTTTCGCCTTCGCATCGTGGCAACCCCATAAATATTTCTTTAAGTCTGGGTCTTCTTTTACTCCACCGGCTTCAGATAACCTCAGTCAAGTGGGCCTTAAGTATAATACATGAATGGCAGTGAAGGTTCCTCCCTTAGGGGATTCCTCCTCCTCATTTGCCCAACACGCATCCCTGCTTCTTTAAGTTCTGGATCATATGCTACCTCTAGAGGTCATAGAACCAGTTTCCTCAGAACAGACAGGAAAATTATTTTATTCAATAATGTTTATGGTGCCAAAGAAAGAAGCAGGTACTTGAAGACCATTTCTATATTTTTTTTTTTATGAATGTTCACATCAAAGTTCCAAAGTTTAAGATGCTTACACTTCTGTCTCTGTTATCCTTCATTCCATCTCTCAGTTTCTTGGTAACTTTAGACATAACAGATTCCTGTCATCACATTCCAATTCACAAATATTTTAGAGGTTTTTTTTTCTGTGTCAGGCTTACATTTTCAGTTCTCTGATTCACCTTTTGGCTATCCACAGCTCAAAGGGTGTTTACAAGCAGTTTGGTTCTAATTATAGCCCACTGTAAGTTGCAGGGCATTCACATTTTTTGATATTTAAATGACAATTTTATTTTTGTAGACTTTTCTTAGCATGTCAGGAATATTTGACCCGGGTAAAAGATTTCCTTCTCAATCTAGGATAGCATATTTTTTCAGCATGTCGGGAATATTTGTCCCGGGTAAAAGATTTCCTTCTCAATGTAGGACAGCAGATGAATTTACAGAAGTCCTCTCTCATCCTTACAGGATAGTGTTTCTGGAATGCATTCTGGATACATCCCTAATGAGGGCTTTTCTCCCACTTGACAAAATCTTTACAAGGAACATGTTCTGGCATTCTCAAACCTATCTCTGACCTCAGCCCTGGAATATTTCATGATTCTTGAATTCATGGCTTCTATGATTCTCATGATTTCTCTTGCCAGGCTTCACATGAAAAAATTCAATACTTTCTCATATCTGTGTGGAAACAACACCTGTACCTTTTTTCTTTTCAGAACCCAGTGTTTTGGCATGTGAACCAGTTACCTCTCAACCCAGGTCCCTTTTCCCCTTCCAATTCCTACTCAGTCAACAATCACAAAGGCTTCCGACACTGCTCTGGGAGTTGTTTCCAAGGGGTGAAGGTTCAGGGTCTGTTTAACAAACAGGACCAACTGAAACACAATATCAAAGAAATGATGGCAGTTATAAATGCTCTGAAACCTTTAAGCTATATTTGGACTCCAGGCCATCTTCTAGTAATCACTGACAACACCACAGTGATGTAATGCATAAACAGAATGGGGGAATCACACCCCCTTTGGAAACTAGTTATGGTAGCCTGGGACATAGTTACTTGGCCTCAATGTTTCCCCTTTAGGCTTTCTACATTTCATCAGAGCAACACTTTGTTGCAGACAAGCAGGACCAGGATAGACCCTCATGAATGAAATTTAATTTGGGGATCTTCCTGGAACTGAGCCAGTTGTGGAGAACTGCTCAGATTGATCTGTTTGCCTCCATTCACAACAGACAAAGAAATTCTTCTCTAGTATTCCATAAAAGCAGGACTGGAAAACAGATACTTTATTCATTCGTAATGACAAGAATGTCTCTTTATCAGTTTCCACTGATAACCAGTTTTGTTTTAAAGATTTAGAAGGACTCCCCAAAAATAATTGTAGTTGACTCACTTTTGGCCCAGACAAGAGTCATTCTCCCTTCTTTTCAAATTGGCCAAAGGCAATTACCTTAAGCTTCCTGACAGGATAGATTTGCTTACACAAGACAAAGGTTGTTTAATACACCTCAATATACAGCATCTTCAAATGACTACCTGAATAATAGAGTTTTAATATCTTTTAGGAATCTGTTTTTTGAGGGTGTGCATCAGGTATTAAAGGCTGCTAAGAAACCCGCTATTAGAAAATCATAAATGGGTAAAGCGAAAAAATTTTCTAGTTGGTGCTAAAGTAGGAACTTCAACTCTTTTAAGACTTGGATGCCTCTGTTTCTTCAATATTTGTGTGAGTTGCTATCCTCTGACTTTTCTTACTCTTCTGTCACAATTCACTTTTCAGCTATCTCTGCTCATCTGCCCATAGATCTCCCCACTTTCTACCCAGACATAATTCAAACAATTTTTGAAAGGGATTCTATATATCTATCCACCTATAAAACTGGCGGCTCCCCGTGGGATTTCAGTTTTCCTTCTAGAAAAAAACTTGCACTTTTTCAGCCTGAACCAGCACATCAGGCTGATTTGAAGTTCTTAACTAGAAAACCACTGTTATTCATTGTTCTGTCTTCTGTAAGAGGAACATCTGAGTTACAAGCTCTTATGGTGAGTCAACCTTATCTCATTTTGTATAAGAATAGAGTATCTTTGAGATCAAATCCTCCTTTTGTGCCTAAAGTGTTTTTTATAGTTTACTTTGAGTCAAACTATTCATCACAATGGTTTACATTGAGTTAGACTATTCATCTCCCTGTCTTTGTTCCATATCGAAAAAATGAGAAAGAAAGAGAAAGAGGGAGGATTTTGCTCACTCTGGATCTCCACAGGTGACTCAAATACTATTCTGAGAGGACTGAGACCTTCAGGAGTTTAGGTCAACTGTTCATTTCCAGTGAAGATAAGAAACAGGAACAGGTAGTGTCAAAACAAACAGTAACAAAATGGTTGTCTCATGCTATTGTTTTTTTCTGCTCTTACCTTAACAAGCCACTTCCAGGCATGGCCAGGGCCCATTCCGCCAGGCTTTGCCTTCTTCTTACATGCCCTTTTGGAAAGGGGTATACTCTAGAAACATTATAGAGGAAGTGACTTGGTCATTCTTGCATAATTTTACAAAGCATTACAAATTAGTTTCCTTTTACAGGTCCAGGGGCATATTTAGGAGCATTTTTCCAGGGGCTTCAGGCCTCTGATTGTCCTCCCCCCTTCTTTGTAAGCTCTGGTAATCTATACACACATATATAGCTTAAGCTACTGCATCAGTGATCTAATGATTAAAAGGATCCCTATTAATTTGATGAAACTTTAGCTTGTTGAACTACAAAAGATCGACAGTTAATGATCGAAACATCCAAACTGCGAATGATCAGCTAAGCAATATTTTTCCAATGAAAATAATTTGCTTGGCAATTACACAAAACAAAAACCTTTCAACCTGAATTAATTGGGGGGGCTTTGCCCTCACACCCTCCATGTGGGGGGCTGTGCCCCCCCCACACCCCAACTAAATATACTAACTCCGAGATCACTCCACATCAGGGAAAGGGAAAATTCCCATTAAAGGCCAAGCAAATTCTTTCCCTGAGAAAAAATTTGCTTAACTGGCCATTCATGGTTTGGCTCTTTCGATCTTTAGCTGTTGATCTTTTGTAGTTCGACAAGCTAAAGTTTCATCAAATTAATAGGGACCCGATTAAAATAGTACAGTTGTGTAAATAACATAACAGTAAATGGTAGAGATGCCTTCCTCCATCCTCCTTTTTTGTGTCATGTTATTTTTCAGGTTGTAGATATTTTATCAGTCTCTTGTCCTATTATGTACCTAAACGTCAGTGCTCTAGTCTGCCTTTTTCCGCAGCGAGAAAGCTCTGAAGGTGTGTTGCCCTAACCATTGATTTTATACAGCTCTGCTGGAGTCCTTCAGTGTTTAGGGTAAGTAGAAAGTGTCCTTAAGCTTTGGATAATGGCCAGTAAGCATATCTTTGGTGTAATGTAACCTGTATAGCTTAGGCTACTGCAACAGGGATGTGTTTGAACATCTACTGTTATGGTAATTTAATTACACAACTGTACTTTATGACTTGCTAAAAGTAGTTGTTTACCCTAAATGTGCAGACGATGGTAGAGAGGAAAAGGATATGATAGCTGAGGAAAGTGTAACTCTAATACTGGAATATGGGGGGCAAAGCTAAAATACAGAGAATAAATCTAATAAAACAAAATTAGACTATTTTTCATTTCAAGCAAATGCTAAGGAAAATAGTACTGTTCAAATATTAATGTCATAATATCATAATAGTCAAGTAAACAATGAACTTATTTAACCCTGTTTTAGTGTACAGCAGTGAGCTCCAGATAGGTGTTAATGTGTATGCAAGATTTCTATAAAAAATAAGCATTGACCACATTCTCACATGCAATGGTTTTTATTCTTGATAAAGTATTTACCATTTCTGGGATACCATAGACTGTAATGGCTAATAGTGGCTAGCCTTTTAACAAACATTAATGCAAGGGAGATATTGTGAGCTAAGGAGTTGCACACAAAAAGGTAAATCTTGCAAATGATTTTTTTATAATGCTTCAGGCAAAATGTGAGCAAAACTATAAGAAATACAAAGTTCAGAGAAAGTAACTGAAAACAACTAAATGTTAAAATTACAAGGAAACCTGTAAGACACTAGCCGTTCACCCTACTGCTGGAAGCGTACAACCAAGTCTACTATTTAATTATAGTTTCAGAGAGAGGGTACCCAGTATAAATAGGTTAGGAGCAGAACTGATCAGTGATGAATACATATGGAGAAAAGGCCAGAGTGAGAAGAACAACAGGGAAACATATATGTCCTTATACAAGAAGAAAAGTACAGCAACTTTTGTTTCAGAACGATTGAACAGTAATTCTGAAAAAGTGAGAGACAACAGAAGAATATTTCTTTTCTTGTCTTACTGATCTAGCAGATAAATTAAATAATAGGGCTAGTGAATGATGTATAAACATAAGAACTCAGTGTTACAAACACAGCTTTTGTGATTGTTGCTAAATATAACCTATTCCATACTTCAAAATTTAGAAAAACATCAACTGGCACAAAAAAGCAACTTTATCAGAAACCAGGAAAAATGTGAAAAAACGGAAATGAAATAGCGCCTCAGCATACGCCTTCAAGGTTCAAAAGTTTTAAACACAGTAAAGCACTTAAATGAATTTCCAAGATACTTTTCAGTGTAGTCACTGTAAGGGATGCACAACTTGTAGTTACATGAATCAGGAACTACACACATCATTAATGGAAATCTGTTCAAAGTTCCAGGAGTATTTCATTGTTATCAAAAAAGGTGATTTATAAGCTACTTTGCCCCTGTAATAACTTTTACATTGGTAAGACCATACGTCAACTTAGGATGAGGATACATGAACACATCCAAGATGTCAAAAATAATTCTCCTACCAGCCCAGAAGCATCACATTTTTTCAAATATCATAAGAGTAATTTGGATTAATTGAGGATCTTTATAATGTGGACATGTTCTGACTTATATTATGTCTTTCTGATATGTTATTACAGACAGAGGCTTAGTTTATTTTTACTTATGATACTTTACAACCAAAGGGCATTAATAATTAATTATTTATGAAATATTTAATTTAACAGCTTAGGAAGTATCTTTGAACTTCATTTCATAGAAGTTAGGATATGTGTATTTCTATATTCAACTGGCTTATTGTTATAATTATTATTATCTTTGTTGTTATAATTATTGTTATTCTATGAACTCATTTGTTTCAAATTAATTGTTTTTGCTTTATGTTTTCATTTAAATTCATATGCATTCTGGTACATTCTATTGTTCTATTGTTCTATTTAGCAATGTTCTAATAGACAAACTAAGTCCTTTACTGTGCTTAAAACTTGTGAACCTTGAAGGTGTATGCTGAGATGCTAGCTCATTTTTGTATTTCACACATTGTTCCTGGTTTCTAATTAAGTTGCTTTTTTGTGCCAAATGGCATTCTTCTAAATTTTAGAAGAACTCAGTGTGACTTAGGCATTGCTGTCCTCTGGCAGTGGTGAAAGAAGTAATTATTACTGGGAATTTAGTTTTGTTGTTTAGTTAGCAAGTGACAGTCCCAGTACAAGCCTTTCTGGCATGCAAATGTTTATGCCCAGAAGGTATGATCCATCTTAAGCGATTACTTTCATCATTCATCACCTGATACAAATGCAAATATTATTTTCTACTTTATCTGCCATGTGAAAGTTATGTGTAAGCAGAGTTTTTTTATAACAATCTATTTTCTCAGCAAACCTGTTTTCCTTGTAGGTGTGACAGATGGACTTTTGTCCCCAAAACCTTTCCAGTTATTGCAGTGCATACATATTTTTGCATCTCAATACTTTTGTTTATTTAAAACATTGCTGGTAAATCGGTTCTTATGAAAGCTTAGTCATTGTACTTTAGTTTCATTTAATTAAGCCTTTTTAGAGAATGGTGTGAGATTACATTAAGGCTTTGGAATCAGGAAGGTTTATTAAGTGAAGAATTATTACATTTTTTTCTGATAGAGCATTCTGTTACTCCAATATTCAGAGCACTTTCTAAGATACATAAAGATCTTAGGAACCCCTTGATGAGACCGATAGTCTCAGGGAGAGGTTGGATTACTGAGCACTTATCCATATGGGCAGAATGCACCCTAAAACAGGTCTTAGAAGTTTTTCCCAGAATATTAAAGGATACTTGCCATTTTTTAACTGGCCTGCATGAATTCTTAACCACACAAGGCAAACAGGATTATTTATTGGTAACACTCGATGTTAAGAATTTATTAACCATTATAAGTAACACCTATGGCATATCAGCCATTGAATATATCCTGACCAATAAGCTACGTTTTGAAGCCATTAGGAGAAGGCTTTTTTGTGATGTGTTAACACTCATTCTGGAAAATAATGTTTTCTTGTGCTATGGAAATTATTATAGGCAGAAACAGGGGATTGCAATGGGCACCCTGTCTACCAGTTCGTACGCAAACCTTGTACTTGCCTATTGAGAAGAAATGGTCATTTTTGAAACAATGCATAAATGGAAGGAAAAACTATGCCACTATGTAAGGTTTGTGGATGATATTTTTGTCCTGTGGAGAGGTACCTCGAATGATTTAGAAAAATGTGTCATGTATTCAGAATCTAGCACTAGTTTTTTTGAGATTCACTATGCACTACTCCATAGAGCGTATAGACTTCTTGGATGTATGTCTAACTAAAGATATTGAGGGCAACTATAACACTTTACTACACAAAAAAAGCTGTTGGAAAAACAGTATTTTGACCTATGATAGTATGCATCTGACGCATACTTTTGCTCTCCTCTACTCATCCTCCCTGTCAGTTACCCCCTATAACAGACCTAGTCCTCAATTTAATAATGCTGAACTTCTCTTAACACTACTTCAAGTTAACAAACACAAACACATATGTATAGCTTCCCTATACATCCCCCCAGGGGATAATATTTCCACACTCGAAGACATCCTTTCCTGGCTCTCCAATAACATTAGAAATTAAACCATAATCTTAGGTGACATGAATATTAACTGGGCCTCCATCCAGTCTCCTACAAACCCAATTAACATTAACCTCTATAATTTCTCACAGCTAATCAACTCTATTACACGCCCCTCAAAAAAACCCTCTAGCAGCAGTATTATGGATTGGATTTTAGTCTCTCATCCCCATTATTTCTCCAACAGTGGTACTCTTCCCGACCCTCTTAGTGACCACATACCCACCTTCACTCATCGTCTCCCCTTACTCCTACATTGCACTCATAATTATATTACTGTCCGTAGCCAAATAAACTTTAACCCAACAACCTTTTCTAACTCTCTAAAAGCAATAAACTGGAATTGCCTAAAAACATTACCTCTAGATAACGCAGTTGCCCACTTCAACTCAACATTCTTAAAAATGCTAGACTTCCATGCTCCCTTAAGGACAAAGAGAATAAAAATCAATACGGCCCCTTGGCTTACCAAAAACACACTAGCAACCATGCGTCTCAGAGATAAAGTCTGGGCACACTACCTGGAAAATAAAACACTTAGAAATAAGGTAAAAAAGCTCATCATCTCTGATCGACAAAACTACTTCTCCATCCTCCAAAACAGTAAAAAAACAAATCCTCAAAAATTCTGGAAAGGTTTCTCTACTCTACTTAACCCCAGCAAACCAGGCACCCCCACCCCAGACCCTAACACCCCTGATACTGACTTAGCTACCCAATTTAACTCATTCTTTATTGAATCTATTTCCAAATTAACCTCTTCATTCTCTAACAACACCACATTCTCCAATCTACCCCCATCCTCACATACCAACACCCCATCCTGCGCTGCTACCACTCCCTCACTCTCATCCAATAACCTTCCACCCTCCACCTCTCCTCTTACTCTCACTTCCTCCCCATCTTCTCTCCCCCCCCCAACACCCCCTCTCCTCACTCCACACTATTCTCATTAAAACCCATACCCACTTCCACTATAAAAAAACTCCTTCAGAAACTAAAACCTTGCTCTAATGCTCCTGATAACATCCCATCTTACTTTCTTAGCATAGCTGCTGATGCAACTGCCTACCCCATTAGCATTCCAATCAACCGCTCTATCCAGGAAAGTACAGTTCCACAAATCTGGAAAAAGGCCTTTATCATACCTTTACATAAAGGTGGCAACAATAACAGTGTGACTAATTTCCACCCCATCGCTATCCTGTCTCCAATCTCTAAACTCCTAGAAAAGTGTATCCAAATTCAACTCCTACCACATCTCTTAGATAATCACTTACTAACCCCCACACAACATGGTTTCAGACCTGGTCACAGCACTATGACAGCCCTCCTCTCCTTCCTTGAAACTATAAACAAAGCCCGAGACTCTGGACTTATTGTCTCTACCCTACTACTTGACCTCTCTAAGGCCTTTGACACTATATCACACAGCCTGCTTTTAACAAAACTCTCAAAACTTAACCTATCTCCTTCATCCTTGAACTGGTTCTCCAGCTACCTATCAAATAGATATCAAGCAGTAAAATGGAAAAAGGCAACCTCTTCATTTCTAAATACCCCAACCAGAGTTCCCCAAGGCTCCATACTAGGTCCCCTCCTCTTTAACATATTCATAAATAATTTCCGTAACTCTATCCCATTCTCAAACATTATCCAATATGCAGATGACTCAACTATTATCTGCTCGGCCTCATCTATCCCTACACTCCTCAAGCTCACTCAAGACGCTTTTTTAACCACAGAGCAATGGATGAAAAGAAACCACCTAGCACTAAACGCCTCTAAAACCAAATTAATGGTGTTCACCCCCTCTAAAGTCACCTATTTTGATAGTAACACATTCTCTATTACTAGTCAAAACAACACACCTCTGGAACTGGTCTCAGAGACCAAATTACTTGGTATGCAAATTGATAACCAGCTCAAATTCAACTCCCATATACAACTAAAAATCAAAAAAACCCATCAAAAACTTGGTATGCTCTATCGGCAAAAGCACTACCTTACACCTGCTACTAAAATCACTCTTTCTACTTCCTTTCTTATTCCCTCACTTCTCTATGGAGCACCACTTCTAACTAACATACAGTCCTCTCTGAAAACACAACTCTCCTCCTGCTACAACAAAATTGCCAAGTTCGCTACCAGCCACAAGTCCTCCACCCACCACTGTTCCTCTCCCCAACTACATTGGCTAGAACTACCCAAGCATCTCACCTATACTCAACTAACTCTTGCACACAAGCTAATTTTCAATCCCTCCCTCTGTCCCTCCCTGTCTTCTACCTTTAAAATGCATCTACCCAATAGAGTATTAAGGTCTAACAACCAAAATCTATTAGAAGTCTACAAACCAACTCGTCCCCCAGGCAAAAATCTTCTATCACATAGTTTAGCACACCTCTGGAACTCCCTACCTCCATCAATTCGTATCACCTCCAACCATTTTTCTTTCAAAAAATCTCTTCATTCATATCTAGTATCCCAGTGGGAATGCTCTTGCTTTCACCCCACATAACTAACACTGGTAATTTCCATCTTCCTTTCCTTCCCCTATTTACACCTGCAATATTTCCTTAGAATTCCTCCTATCTCATACACTCTTAGTGTTACTGTATCCACTAGAATACACCACACTGTACCCTTTACGTGTAGGATTGCTGATATGTAACTGTACTTCTCATTAATTACTTTGAAACATTCCTTCTTTGTTTGTACCACCTGTATGCTACATTACTAGTTTGTATTATTTGTAAAAGTTTCATCTCTAGTTTGTATTAGCTGTAATGTTTCCTCTACTACTTTGTAATTGTTTGTTTGAATCTCTTACTCTTGTATAATTATCATGTTTAACCTATTGTAACTTTGATTGTTTGGAGCTTTTCTCCCCAGGACTCCATTGAAAATGGGTTCTTCTTGGCCCAATGGACTATCCTGGTAAACCAACTGCAAATAAATAAAATAAATAAATAGTTAAAGGTCAGGTGAATAGGATCTCTCGCCTCTGTAATGTAAATGCATGTTTTGAGAAAGAAACAGCAGAATTAAAAATAAATTTACATAAAAGAGGCTATAGAAAAGCTGAGATAGAAACAACAATAAACAGTAGTAAATGACATAGAAGGGATAAAGCCAGGCCATGGTTTTCCACAGATACACCCCTTGAAGGTGACATATTTTATGCCCAATAAATGTGCTGAAATAAGGACGATGTTGACATACAATAATGACATAAAAGGTATATGTGACATCATTAAACGCAATTGGAAAATTCTGCAGACGAATGAAAGGATTGGTAGCATAGTAGGAAGCAATCCTTCATCTGGTTTTAGAAGGAATAAAAATTTGAAAGATCTATTGAGTCAGGAATTTAGGGCTATACATGGAAATGTATCTTAACGCAAAGGTACATTTCAATGTAGGCAGTGCAAAGCTTATTCATTTATTAAGGATGACAACTTGTTTGTACACCCTGTAAAAGGTAAAACATTATTTTCACAGATATGCAGATTACAAAACACAAAATATTGTTTATTTAGCTTTGTGTCAGTGATGCATTTCATTTTACGTGGGAAAAACGAATTGTATGTTAAAACACAGGATTATCTTTCAGACATTAGTTTACAGAATGTCCACAATGCACTTTATGAGCATATTAATCAAAACCCTGGTCATGTATTTAAGTTCATGGCATTGCAGGTAATAGATGTCATTGTTGGGGGGACTTAGTGAATCACACAGAATATAGTGAAATTAAGTGGATTATATAGTTAACAGCACAGAGATCACCTGGTTTGAATGATGTCATTCCACTTGAAACCATAATTAAAAAACAGGAGGGTGCAATACTAGGATGTAATTCGTTGTCATGTATTTAAATTCCACTGACTTGAAATGTGTTTTTATTTGAGGAAGACCCTAGTCCCGAAAGCCCTCATGTTTTGTTATTTTAACTTGTGTTTTTAATAAAAGTTTTTCAGCCTGGTGGCTTGACTGCTCTTTGTACAGTTACTGCAGGCAGGATGGCAGCACAACAGATAGTAATGAACATGAAAGTAAAGGAGACTTACTTAATGCCTACCCTGTCACTTTCACTATCATAGTCTAAGCATACGAGATCCCACAGCTTGGAAACTCCAGCAGTCATTCCAACTCAATACGTGTTTGTTATGTAATGATAAAGGAATGTCCTGCTAGAGCTATATTAGTTTGTGCTGAGTGAAAGCAATAGCTGGGGCTGTCAAAAAATTGCCTCCGTGAAGTTATTATAGCCTTTCATTACGTCTTTGAGACTTGTGTATATATCATCCACTTCCACTTTTTGTCTTAATGATCCAAAAGAGGGCTTATAGGTCTGAATTAACCGAGCATAGCAGGTAGCTATGGCATCGCTAGAAATTCCCTGTCTTTGAAAAAACTGAAACTCCTCATTATGAGATTCAGATCCCTTTGCCTTCCCACTTTTATATAGTACAGTGATCCAAGGAGTAAGCCTAGCCATCTTATTTCCTTGTCCTCTTGCTTTCCTTCCCCCTATGCAGTAAGGTAGTACTCCTGTGCTTTCCTTCTCCCATGCAGTGAGATAGTAGTCCCATGCTTTCCTTCCCCCTATGCAGTGAGGAAGTACTCCTGTGCTTTCCTTCCCCCATGCAGTGAGGTAGTACTCCCATGCTTTACTTCCCCCCTTCCCCCATACAGTGAGGTAGTACTCCCATGCTTTACCTCCCCCATGTAGTGAGGAAGTACTACCATGCTTTCCTTCCCCCTATGCAGTTTGGCAATACTCCCATGCTTTGCTTCCCTCCTTCCCCCTATGCAGTAAGGTAGTACTCCCATACTTTACTTCCCCCTTCCCCCTATGCAGTGAGGTAGTACTCCCATGCTTTACTTCCCCTATGCAGTTCGGCAGTACTCCCATGCTTTACTTCCCCCCTTCCCCTTATGCAGTGAGGTAGTACTCCCATGCTTTACTTCCCCTATGCAGTGAGGTAGGTCTCCCATGCTTTACTTCCCCCTATGCAATGAGGTAGTACTCCCATGCTTTCCTTACCCCTATGCAGTGAGGTAGTACGCCCGTGCTTTCCTTCCCCCTATGCAGTCAGGTAGTACTCCAAAGTTTCCTTCCCCCTATGCAGTGAGGTAGTACTCCTGTGCTTTCTCCCTCCTATGTAGTGAGGTAGCAATACTGTAAGGGTTAAATCAGCCCCTGCATACTGATTTACTGTACCATACTACTATCCTTAATATGCCTGCTCTATCCGTGCTTCAGTGCTAGCAATAATCCAGCTTAATTTTCTTGTTTATTTGAAACATGCCCGTTGTTCATTGACTTTTCTTTATGTCTGACACTTTATTTTTGACCCAGACATTTCATAAGACCTCCTGATATGGGGTGCTTAACTTATTCTGGTGCTAATATGGGATTTCACTTCTAGCATCTACCTACAAAGGCATTTATTTATTTATCTGCTTACTTATTTGCCTGAATCATTTTTATTGAACTTTTTTAATAAGATACATAATATGCAAAAAGAACAATACAGCAGTTGACATCTGTCCCATAGATGATACATATATATTTATGCCAGCAATAATGCCTTCCAGGATAGACATTATCAGGGAATTAATGCACATCAAGGGGTGTTGTGTGGCCTGACAGCCAGAAGGGCATTAATTTTTTGATAACACCTACCCTGGTGGGCATTATTGCACTTATAAAACAGGCTGTATTTTAAATTGTTTTGTATTTTTATTACTATATATTTTTTCTTTTTTTGTTATAAAATAGTTTAGCTGCCTAGTATTCCAAATGTCCTGTATTTGTAGCTGGAGGAAATATTTTACGTCTAAAATATGAGTTATTTAAGTATTTAGTGTCTATACATAAAATACATAGCACACACACACACACACACACACACACACACACACACACACACACACACACACACACACACACACACACACACACACACACACAGAAGCACAGATAGACTTGCAAACGTATGTAGGAACTTTGTTGAGTGAATGCAGCTCAGATGTTTCATTGTAATCAAATGAATTGAAAAAAAAATAATAGAATGCAAGGAAGTGCTTCTTTGGTCTGCTGTGTCCCTGGTACTACATCTGATTTGCTGGAAAATTACTGAAGATGAAACTCAGTTAATAAAGCCAGACATTAGAGTTTCATACTACTGATTATGTAGGCGATGCATTCAAAACTGGTATGTGCTTTGTCTCTATCTTGCTCACACTGTCTTTCTCTCTCTCACGCATGCAGAGAGAGAGACAGGCAGACAATCGTATTCAGACACATATTATTTTTTTTCCTTCATTTATGTTTTGTTAATTTACACTTACTAAGCAGCAAATCTGTGTTTAATGAACATGAAAAATGGGGGCTGTTTGCTCTTTTTTTGTCCAAGCTTCATAGCACTTTAATATTCTGCCATGAAGTGGCAGACTTGATTTTTAATAGGGCATGCCTCCTCCCTTGCTCACAATTCCTCTAATCTAATACAACCACCTTCCTTTCTCTCCTGTCCCTTCTATTCTGATCCTCTTTCTCGTTGCCTAACTCGCAGCTAACTTTGAAACAGTCTGCCAACTTAATCACCTTACTGCCTGTACATATTTTCAATATCCAGTGTCGACTCATTTTTACATTTAAAATATACATTTCCTTCTGTTTCTAAGCTTTATTTGTTTTGTTTTTTTTTTTTTTCATTCTGCCCTGCTACTTGAATTTCTTTTCTCTCTTCCTCTTCTCTATATATGTCCTAACAGGACTACTTCTAAATTTTGAAGTTTCAAAACTTCAAATTTCTTATGGTCAAGACCATAAGATCGAAGTTTTGAAACTTTGAACTGTTTAAATGGAGATCGCTGTACAGCGCAGAACAGTATATTTACCACTTTCATCCCTGCAGTGCAATCTCGAAGTTGGCATATTTAATTAGCAGGGGGTGCAGGGGGGCTTGCCCTCCTGCAAAACTGTAAAATAAAGAAAAAATGTTCTTGTTTTTATTATTTTTTTATTTAAATTTTGAAGTTTCAAAAGTTCAATCTTATGGTCTTGACCATAAGAAATCTGAGGTTTTGACACATTTCGAAATTTGGAAGTAGACCCACCTTACCAGACCTACCACAAATAGCAAATAGGTTCAACTTTCTTCCACAACCTTTACAATAAATATTTTCCCATATCTTAACTCCTTCCTATACCTCGTGCACCACCACACAGTGCCATCACATGCATTACCGAATTACCCACAGTTCTCCACATGTCCAACATCTTGCTTCTAGCCACCTCCCCTTTTTTAGTCTTAAAGGAGTCTTCTACAATCCATGGGAGAATTTTCCAGTTTATATTCACTATTGGACCTACTCAACTCACTATGCATGCTACCTCACACACCTATTCCACAGTTCATCCTTTTTCCATACATCTCCCCATTGAACTCTTTAATTTTTTTCATAGACCCCTTACTCATTCTCTTTCTACATATCACCCCAGTGCTTCCTTGTTAATCTGCCTACATTGTCTATCTACTGTATTTCCCCTAAGGACTCTCCATTTCCATGTCTCTGTCTCAATATCTGCTTCATCTCTGCAGTCATTCACCTATAGAACAGCCCCTAACCTTCATCCAAAGCTATTGTTCACAGCTTCAAAATCCCTTACTTCCCTAATTCCACCCCATTCCCTGAGGACTGCCACCTTCTCCACTTCATCAAATTTCATCCCAAAACTTCTTAATGCTAACTCTTCCACTTGTATATCTGTAACTTAATATTCAGACAGCACAGTATTACTGCTCTTCATGGGTATCTGCCAGTACCTTAGGCTGATATGTCAACGCATTTTTTTTTCCTTCTACATCTCTTAGATTAGCTAAACCACAGCTATTGTACTGAGTGGCCATTACTTGGTCTTCTTAAGTTTCAGACTCATGCACACACACACACACACACACACACACACACACACACACACACACACACACACACACACACACACACACACACACACACACACACACACACTCACACACTCTCTCTCTGTTTCTGAGGTGTAGTTGTCATACCAAGTATCTGAGCTGGAATTTTTTTCCACACTGGCATTATGTTTTTTGCCAGTTGGAAATTAAAAAGGATCCTGCTTGCCCAAAAAGTAATTGCAAAATCTATTTTGGTCCAGTAAAAAGTATTACATCATCTGTATGTCCCAATGCTTTTGTTAACTATTGTGGGTGAAACTGGAGACATGCTTGTTTTCCAAACATCTTGAACACATCTGGTATGCTTTTAAATTGTTAAATGAAACCATCTAGATAATTCATGCCAAATTCTGCAAGTAGATGTGTTCCACTTCTAACTCTTCTACCTCTCCATCAGTCCAAAGTTTCCCACAGCCTCTGCAATACCCCTTACCAATACCAGGTCAAGGGGAAAAAGGACAGCATTACATTCTCCCTCTTTTTATCCTAACCACACTTGACCTGACCATATTAAACAGAATCTCGATAAAATTCATATTGACTAGGGGAAATTTGGCCAGGGCACTGGAGAAATTTGCAGTCAGATATTTTTACATCCACTAGTTACCATCAACTTTGGCAGATGGGACCTTGGAATAACATGCCATCCAAGGGGTGACACACTCAGGAGTGCAGTCTCCTTCTTAAGGTATATTGCAGTCTCAGTAATGGATAAGAATCTGAATCACCTGGGAAAAATTGAACCTAAAGCCTTCTGGTCTTCCAACATCATAGGTGAGTGTGCTACTGTTAAGCTACTGACATTTTAATTTACACCCTTATGCAGTGCTCACACCCCATTTAGCCATATTGCTCTCTTCTAAACCTGTCTCAGTATCCAGAACATATGCTTGCATTCCAGACTGTTACCATACCAACTTACTTCCATTTTATCTCTGTACATTCCACAAAATTTGATAGTATCCACCGATGATCTGTTGAAGACATACCTTAAACAATATCTTCCTGCTCCTCTCCTATAACATATGGTAGTACCCTTGCAATCTGGTCATTCAAACCCTAGAAAATTGCTTTGCATGAACATTACCTAATGAAACTGGCCTCTAACTTACTGGATCATCTGTACCCCTTAACCGTGGATACATACATTGAGTTTAGTGTCTCTTTCCTTACCAGAATATCATTAAACATTGTAATTAAGATTTCATTGACCTAGAAAACTCACTCTTTAATAAAACCCCTTAGGCTAGTGATTTGTTATCCTCCTTCCCACTTTCCAAATACCTTGTAGAATCCATCAACTCCCCTACCCCTATCCCTCTTTTCAAGATGTCCCCCTGTCAGTTAAACCATACCCAAAACTCCTTATTTGTACTCATGCTTTCAACATACAAATGTTGAAACATCCTCGAACTTCATTCTTAGTGTGTTTATAACAACTCATTTTAACCCTCTCTTTTTGAACATTGCCATGCTTTCTTTTCCTTGTCCTAAATTTTCCAAATGAATAATAACCTAATATTCACCAACCCAGTCATCCATGACTGAGATCCATTCCTTGACAACGCCATCTCTGTTTTAGTTTCATTTAAACTCTTTATCTGATCTTTCACCATTTCAATGCCTCCTATAAAATTGCTCCTACCATTCAAATTTGCTGCTGCCCTCTGTTCACTGTTCTCCCTTCTACACCACCCTGTCTTTTCCATTAACTCCCCCACCATGCAACTTTAATTCCATTTGATTCTGCACATACTGTCATTGCTCCATCATTTTCATTTTCCTGCAATACCTGTTTCATCATTTTATGCATCCAATTAACTTAATCTGTGTCCACTCCTTCTGCTCATCATCTTGTCATCACCAGTGAGCTATTACTACAGCACCGTTTGATAGCTCTCTCTCTCAGTAAAATAACTAACTCAATAAATAAATATTTAAATCCCCTTTGCCATCATTTTGTCAAGCCTACTGACACGAATTTCTTAGACAATATGAATCATGCCTTTTCTCCTTATTTTCTCTATAGTTATTCAGTAACCCATGTTGCTTCATTTTTTCCCTAAGGAACTTCTGAGATACCTTATGGAATTCTATAGCTCTCAAAAGAATACATTTTTTCCAGTTCTGGTAACATAATAAATCCACTCAAATATGATCCTGTCTTCCTCCTGCAAAACTCTTCCTAGCCCTTTTAAAACTGTACTAACACCTCCTTTGTGTCCTTATTGGGATAATAAAGTGACATTAATATAATCTCTACCTTCCCTTTCCTTTCCCATCAGCCATATACAGCCCATGAGATTACACAAATTATTAAATATACAAAATGTATTAATCTGGATATTAGGGACTGCTTCTAACAATACTAACCAACATTAATCAATCAATCTGGGATGCTGCCAGGTTCATTTAGTGATCACTATCCCACATATGTAGTTTGGAAAAGAGAGAGAGAGAGAAAATAATCTCTTTCATAAGTCTAACACCAGAACTCTAGCACATTTTCTTGTTTCACAATTAATTTCCTTCTGTTCTAATAGAGATACACTCCTCTGTGGGTTTCAAGATCAACCGTCGGCTTATGCTGCTCCTTTGTGGGGCAAATAAGTTCCCTTTGGGGAAAAACCTTCCATATTAAAAAAAAAGTTTCTTTTGTAGCACTTTTCTGTGTAGGAAAGTTATTTTTAAGCTAGAAGTATGGGTTTTAACAGACTGTCATGAGGATTAACTGTACTTTCAAACAGGAGTACACTTTTTTCCTGTCAGTTTAAACATTATTTAAAGTAATTGAAAGATATTTTTTTTCTATGAAGAAATTGTGTTTAATTTTTTTGGGGGTCTGACACAGTGGGCAGGATTCACGAAGGCTTGCACAGAGTATAAGAGATGTGTAACACTCCATGCAAGCCTCGCAATCCAGGAACAGCCCTAAACTCCGTGTAAGAGACCAGCTAAAACGTCTCTTACACGGACTTGGCGTGGACATACTAAATACCTCACTTGCAGCCAAAAGGTATGCAAATGAGGTATATTAGTGATCCACGAAGCAGAAACCAGTCCGTGTAAGAGACGTTTTAGCTGCAGAAATGTACACAGTTGACAACTGAGTACGTTTCTGCAAATTCCACAACGGAGCCATGTCAGCTCCAAATAAAGGGTGCATATGTCTCAGGCAGCATGCCAATGGCCAAATATGTGGCCATTGGCAAGGTAACCCGATGCAAAAATAATAAAAATGTTATTTTTTTTTAGCGCAAACGGGCTGCGCTGTATAAAACATAAAAATGAAGGTTATAAACCCACAAATGTGGGTTTCATGCAATACATGGAATGACAATGCAGGGAACAGCAGACCAAAAACAACATGGCCACCGTGTAGTGGTTGCTAAGGGGGGAAGCTGAGTCTAAGACATGTAACTAAGCATTAGTAGGCAATCTCATGTAAATGAGGGTTAGGATACTGAATCTCACAGTCACATAGCAAATGAGCACAGTCTGAGTAGTGTAAGAGATGCATAAGGGGGAGGAATAGAGTAGGAGATAGGTGACATCACAGGGGGGAATGGTAGAAAGAAATGCAGTTCATTGGAGGTCAGTGTAACATGACAGATGACAGACACAGATTATGGAAAGAGGTGTGCCACAAGATAAGTCAGGGAAAGTCAAGAAATGGAAGGTGTACACTGTTACTTACACCAAAGTTTCTTGCTGGGCGTGCATGCACACGTGTGCATGCCATGAAGCACGAGTAGGGCAGTGTGCGCGTGTGTAAGACAGACTGAGCATGTGGGAGCGTGTTGGGAGATGTTTAACACTGTTTGCGCTGGTGTGCGCGTGTGTAGGGCAGGCAGAGCATGTAGCAGGGTGTTGGCAGACTTGTAACACAGTTTGCATGGGTGTGCGTGCGTTTTAACCCGAATAAGTAGATTCTGAACCGTGTAAGCACGTGTGCGCGCATGTAAGCCACTGTGAGCGTTTCTGCTAGTATGCACGTTGCTCCCCCCTGAGGAAACAGAAAGGAAAAAGGAAGCAACAGAATTAGTAGGAAGCTAGCAGGGATAACTGCTGAAGCTAGCAGGTGAAAACAATTAGAAGCAGGCAATTACACAGGCAGAATAGTAGCCCAGCCCAGCACTTAAAACTGCAAACAGTAGTGCAGGATGTTTCTCTTAAGAGACACTGCAAGACAGGAGTAAGCTAATAGAAGTGAAAACTGAAAAAGCTTCACTCAGAGCAGAAATGTTAGGGGCTGCCATAGCTGTCATAATGAGACATAGGCGACTTGCTGAGGGTGGTGACAATGCAGATGGTGCCAGACAACCCACAGTGAGGAGACGGAGAAGAGTGTACAGGCCCAGGGTCACCTACCACAGGTTACATGAGCTGGAGATAGTAGAGCGCTATAGAGTGGACAGAGAGCTCCTGCAGCAAATTGTTGAGCTGTGCAGGCCACATCTCACACACAGAACCAACAGAGGGGAACCCATCCCAGTGGAAACCAAGGTATGTGTTGGCCTAAGAATACTAGCAACAGGTACCTTCCAGAGACCAACTGGTGATATGATGGGAATATCACAGGCATCAGCCTCCAGGGTACTGCACCAGTTCCTGGATGCCATGTCAGCACATGTCGGTGATCATGTATATTTCCCCAATGCCCGTGAGGTATTGGCCAGCAATATGCGTCTCTTCCAGCAAATAGCGGAATACCCTGAGGTAGTGGGTGCAATATACTGCACGCACATATGCATCAAAGCACCAGCCGGTGAGCGGGGTAGGGCCTACATTAACCGCAAGGGCTTCCCCTCTATCAACTGCCAGGTTGTGTGTGATGCCCAGGGCATAATAATGAATGTGTGTGCTGGCTGCCCTGGGAGTTACCATGATTCCCACATCTGGCATTTGACGCAGCTGTACCAGACATTTGCCAATGGGGACATCCCAAACGGACACCTAGTGGGGGATGCAGGTTATGCACTGGAGCCATGGCTGATGACACCCATCAGAAACGCACACACACCTGAACAGGAATGCCATAATGAGGCACATGCACAAGCATGTAATGTAATAGAGCGTGTGTTTGGGCTGCTCAAGTCACGGTTCCAGTGTCTGGACACATCTGGTGGAGCCTTGCAGTACACACCAACTACATGTACCCAAATTGTCATGGTATGTGCTATGCTACATAATATGATCTTGCGAAAACAGCTGCAGCAGGACCAGCATAGGGCTGGGCCAAACAGCCCCCCACCATTGCCAAGGCCATCACAGGCAGAGCATGACTCGGAGGAGGAACAACCTGAGCCTGCCCCAGTAGGCAGAAGGAGGCATGCCCAGTATGCCCTGGCCTTTGCAAAGAGGCAACGCATAGCACATACACTGGCTCAGTAGGAACCCTGGGAATGATACCCCCTCTGACTCACTCAAATAATAACATAGATGCCTAAAATGGCATGACCTGCTCACAAACATGTACAGGGAAGTGTAATATGCGCATCCAACAGAGGCAGCCCTGCAGCACCACCTGAGGCATGAATGCCATGTGTTAAGTAATGTAACACCATGTACTATATGCACACCTGAGCACCCTGACTAACATCCACCCTCACCAAGCATAAAGACACAAAATGACGATGGGATGATCAAGTGCAATAACTGGCTGAAGTAATGCAGTAAGTCAAAGGGGAGCCAATGTGTTTCAGGCTGGGAAGACATGCGGAGCATGATATGATGCACCACCTGCTAGGGGTGGTATGCACCTATCATTCCATGCCCCATGGATACTGGCAAAGGCTGTCAGTACCCACAGCATGCCCTGAATAGGTAAGTCTCAAAACACAAACCCACCTTCATAGGTACCACAAGGGATAGGAAAATGCTACCCAATGCCAGAAGTCTAAACAGCAAGATGTATGGAGAATGTAGATATCAGTCCTGTAATAGAGAACTGGGTCAAGGCTCACATCAGCACCCTAACACTACCAGGTCACACCTCATACTGTGCTGTACAGCCACAAAACATGGAACAAGCTACAAAAGGAGGGTGACTAGCAATAAATGTCAAGGATAACCACACCCCCATGTTGGTACCACAACAAGAAGCAGCATGGGTTAGCCATGGTCAAATACCAATGCATAAAACCGCCTCCCAGTATATAGCCTGCTGCAGACTACTGTCCTAATACCAGGAACTGCACCTGGCCTATGTTGGAATACATGAATATATCAAGCCCCCAAAACAACATTATATTGCTTGAGTGAAAATACCCAGACATACACCGGGAGCATTATACTAGCACCAACACAGTTGGAGAAAAGTTCCCAGAATCCATAAACAAAAATACTAGGAACAGCGTACCACTCCCACAAGAGGGGTAAGCATACTGGATGTGATAATCAGCAACATGTGTACTGGATGGCAAGATGAGAAGTGTATCCTTCACTGGTAAGACCAGACCATAGAGTAATCACACTGGATATACACATCCCGACCCCAGTCCCTAGCCAGAATACCACAGTGAAAAACATGTGTAAAGCACAGGTTGCAGCCCTCCAAACTGATGTTGAATCCACGAAAGGCCCTGTGCAAGTGCAGAATATGGGACACACTGCAGAACATGTTATACAGGCACTCCATGAACACAGCCAGGAATGCTTGGAGTATGCAATCACAAATAACAACAACACACAATGCCATACACGTAGGCATCTGGCATGCTGGACTCCAGCCATTACCAAACCATGGAAGAGAATGAGGACGCTACCACATGATAGAGCAAACATAAAAAGGGAAGTAATCACTGACCAGTAGTATGGCAATAACATGTCCACACATACAATCCACTAAGTCCAGCCACAACAAGTAGAATCTGTGAATCCAGAGGCAATGTGACACCTGTCCCAAGTACACAGACAACCACAACTCCCCCCAGTAAATACAAATATATGTGATAGATGCAGCCATGTATCCAAACCAGAGGTTGAGCTCCCCCAACTCAGTACTGTCAAAACTAGTCAGGAGGAGAAGGTAACCACATACGCCACAAACCCAGTCCCACATAGACCTACCACAACTGTAAACCAAACACATAAACACAGGAAAATATTCCTGGAGGCCCTAATTACAAACACACCACACCAACAGAAGCCTCCAAAGCAGATCACAAGCAACCACAACCTCCAAACAGAGCACATGCAATGAATAGTACACAAAGCGGGTGTGCCAAACAGTCACAGGCCAGAAGGAGAAACAACATGCTTGATACAGTTGTAATAGGTGTCTGTATAGGCAGACACACTGCTGTCCCACTCACCAGACAGGGAAAGGGTAGAGTAAGCTGCCTGTAGGCTGCCACAAAATGCCACATAACACAAGTATGCAGGTCACCCCAAAGCAAGCAGAAATATGATGCACTCAATGTCCATGCTGGTGTGAATGACCTGAGATGTACCTCCCTGGTCTACACGAAAAGAGACATGGATGATCTCTCTGATTATGTACCCCAGGCTGGTATGACACTGACTGTGTGCAGCATCCAACCCTCACCAAGAATGATGCCACAGTACAAACACAGAATGATCATGTTTAACAGCTGGCACAGTTACAGTTGTCAGTCCAAGAGGGTCTAATGTCTGTCTGTTTGAGATGTCAAGCATGACAAGCCATGCTGCTGTTCCAGGGATGGCTTGCACCCGTTACCCCTGTGCGTCTGGATACTGGATAATGCCTTTGCCACCTCCATAGAGCCGTACATTGGCAAGGCCAAAAAGACTACCCACCACCCTAGAAAACATAAGTGGTAAGAAACATAAGGGTAATGCTGACCAATGCCAGATGTGTAAACTGCAATATGCATGCCCCTGAGGCACTTCCCATTATGGAGAACATCGATGTCTGTGCAGTGACAGAAGCCTGCTGCAAGCCTAGTGATAGCACACCAGCACTACCAGGTTATACCACATATCATGTGTTATGGCCCCAACACCTGGACCAAAACATCAAAGGAGGGGAGTATCCATATGCAGCACAGACACCCATATGGCCAGGTAACTGACAATGCACAAAGCAGCGGAGACCACCCATGTGCACCTAAGTGTAGTCCAAACTGCTGTACAGTCTGTAGCATGCGACAGACCACACTCTCACACACAAGAACTCCACCCAGACATCCTGAAGACACTGGACAGTATGAATGTCCCACCAAATACCAGACAAGGTACACACAAATTACCACATAGGTGGCAAACCATTATGTATGCAAGGAGTAATCAGGGACCTAGGGACACAAGTCGACAGTAATCTGTCGTGACACTCACAATGCCAATGTGGCTAGGAAGATTGTCGATATTGGACACCGTATCATGAAAGGATTCACATCTACATCAACAGAGGTCACTGTGCCGCTGTACTGTTCCCTTATCAGACCCATAATCTAGTACAATGACTCATATGGGATGTACCGTATGTGACACCTGCAGCAGTTCGGAAGACCTCATAGTTACCCCACCAAGAGGATAAAGGCTATGAAATATATGTCATATGCTGCCTGGCTGTAGACACCACAGCTGAATGCAGTCACAGACTGCCTACACAGAGGCCTTGTATGTCTGTTATACAAGGCCATGTCCAACACAGGAGTAATGGACATGCTCCACCACAGGAAATCAAAGCCATTGGAGCTGTGAGAGTGACAGATGTCAGCCTCAATACATAATGAAATAAGATGTGCTGGAGGGACAGATACATAACCCAGAGGGTCCCCACACCCAGAAACAGGATCCCAATCCATGTTAGGCAGAGCCCCTCACTGACACCCCTCAACAGGAATATTGCCAAGTGGATGGATGATCGTACATGTATACTGGGGGGTCTTCACTGTGTCACGACCACACAGAGGCACAGTAAAGAAATTCATAAATGGCCATAATAGAAACATAGCAAAGGGTGGCGAAAGACACACACACTCTGGCTAGGCTTACTAATGCCCTAGGGTGGATAGCCTAGTATGAACCCATGAACCTATGAAGATACAAATTGTACAGGACACTAAGGATAATCACAAGGCTTACCTAACTGATGGTAGGAACCATGTTGGGCATCCACAGATATGCTCTGAATCACATAGATATTACAAACAACATACCAAACACACACACATATTGCTAACATACAACCTGACAGGTGCAGTGCAAACAACCCCCCCCCCCAGAGTGCAAAATATCTATCCCAGCAGACTGCTGGTCCCCTGACATTGCAGATGCTGAGGTAACAGCCATCATCTGCAAAGCAAAACACACAGCAGCAAAGGTATGTGATGGTGTCCTGGGCTGAGGCCAACATGGACTCCAAGAATAATGGAATGCCAAATCACACTACTGCCCAATGTCAGCCTTACCACAGGATATGTACCCAAAGAGCAGTGTACAACAACAGTGGTCCTTCACAACAAAGGTGTTTCCTGAATGGATACTGCAAACTACCACCCCAGGATCCTGACAAGCTTGGTCTGCACAGCTATGAAAAGGATCAGCATGTACCACAGACAGAAGGCTATTGTGGACCTACTGATACTGGACCCTACACAGTGTGGCAGTCGTAACTGAAGATCCTGCCCCTAAACATGTTTGACCCATTTGAAGCAGTCATTAAGGTCATTGATGAGGGCAATGTGGTCCACACAGTGTAGTTGGACCGTGCATATGCTTCTAGACAATACCGTACGAGTTCAGTATGGATATGTTCACCAGCTTAAATATATACCCCTATGTCAGTAGAGGGGTTGCAAACCAGACCAAGGACAGAACTGACATGGTCAAACATGCCACATCCATGTCAGACTACAAAGCAGATATGAGGGGCATCCCACAAGGCCTGGTCCTGGGCCACCCCCCCGTTCTGTATATATGTCCCATAGGTATAGGCCAACATGGAAGGACTGTGACTGAACATGTATGCAGAGGAGTACAAACAGCCCACCATATCCGACCCCCAGCTGACACAAGCAACCTACAAAAGGGCCACCTACAAACAGACAACTGGAGCCATAGCCATGTCAGCAAGCTAATTGCAGAACTGTGTATAGACAACCACCATGGATATACAGTAAGTGCCCACAAATTACCACACAGGTGTTAACCCATGACGCACCTAACATGTAATGAGAGACCTGGGTACAAAAGGTGATAGATATCCTGCACTGGACAAACATGTGGCTGTAGTGTTCACAGAAACATATACTATATACCCACCCAAACATGAAGGTTGGCAGATGTAGATAAGGGGATGTCACTGTGGCTCTGCAGTCATCCTCCATCAGCATCACAATTGACTACAATAGCCCCTGTGGGATATACCTCAGCAGACACCTCCATCAACTGTAAAGTCCACAACAGTACCCCACCAGGAGTAGCAAAGAGCATAAACAGATGCCATGTGTTGCCTGAGTAAACAAACTGCAGCCCCACACACTGCCATACTGCCCAGCTACAGGCAAGCTGTGCCTGATGTATGAAGCCATGTCCAACCTGGAATCAATGAACATGCTGCACCTTGTACAATCTGAATGGCAGTGAGCTATGCACATGAGAGACCTGAACCCCAGCACTGACATACATAGGACAAGCTGTACAGAATGATCCATAACACAGAAGGCACCCCCACTCTTCAGTAAACGGTACAGGTCAGCCAGAGAGTCACTTATTGACACCCCTCAAGAGGAATCCTGATGAGTGGATGGGAGATGGTAGGCTAACCCTGGGTATCACTGTTATGTCAGAGGTAGACGGAGGCACAGTATACTAACCATGACATATGTCATGGCAAACTCCAGTTACAATGTGTGTCGAAGGACAAACACACCCTGTGACTAGCATCAGAAATGGCCTAGGGAACATCGCTAGTGTTTGCCAATGTCCACCCATGTTGTGGAATACACTACCAATGTTGGACGAGCCTGGTGTAGGTAGTCCATATCTGAACATAATGCAACATGGTCATATGTGCACAACTGGCCCCTACACAGTCTGTTGTGCTCACTATGAAGATGTCAAGCAGTCATAGGACTAAAGCCCAGGATACTGTCCACCACAGTGAAAGTACTGAACCAGTACACTATACGGTACTACAGTGTCAGGTCATTATGAAAGTATGTTGAGAACTGTCTGCAAAGTATCCCATGCAATCCCTGCAGGCACAGTATAATCCCTGTTGTAGCAGACACAAAGCAGTTGGCCAGTTAGTACACAACATGACACCCAACACACAACCATAAACATGAGATATTGTTGAAGTTCACACACACCCAAATATGTGGTGGACTTCAGAGTGCAACATATGGAAAGCTCACACTGGGCATGCTCGCACACTTTGATAAATGAGGCATATGTCAGACAACATGCCATGGAAAGGCTGAACTGGGCATGCTCACACACTTAGGCCATATCTCCGTTTAGCAGTTGGCCACACATATCTGGTATTTGTACGTGTCAGTCCAGGAACCAACCACAACACAGCAATCTGCCCAGTGCACACAGTAAATGACTACAGAGACATAAGTGATATAGTGGATCACTGTCATATGCAAACATCTTCCACAGATACACAAGTTGGTCATAGGAACAGGGAATGCTATGGCAATAAAGACCTGCAAACAGTAGAACAGCACAACAAATATTGTGCATCCGACAATTGAACATATGGGTGTAAAGGTCAATACTAGGCTTGTTGCCCTAGGGAATGACAGCTCAGCCAGAGTGTGCTTAGCATCTGCATCCCCAGTACAGTAGGCTACTGTGCCACTGTAAAGTAGGTCACATAAGGCAACATGTGAGGCTAGTGAGCTGCGCCTCTGTCAAGCAGGGGCACCGTGGAGGTCCCAGGGATTGAATGTGCTAAGCCAGAGCCATGTTGTTGGTGTGTGCTGGAAGAGGGTTGCTGAGGATTTCTAAAAGTAAGTGTCCGTCAATAACAGACTGAGGGGAGCCCTATCTGCATTCTCTGGACAATTCCACTGTCAACACTGTGTTGTGATGATTATGTGTGAATGAAGTGCCATGCTGGAACTGTTCACAGATGTCCTCCCTCTGTGGGATACAGCTCTGCAATGTATTAGCTCACTCTGTCTGTTGTACGGCTCATATATGGCTGGTGTACACCTGACAGGTGCCTTGTTGTGGAGCAGTCATGGGTATATGTGGGATAGCATGATCAATGCAAACCATACACATGCTCAGAGAATGCAATTGTCAAGGATTATGCTGAGTGGCCAGTATAGTCCCCCAGCATGGGTCCTCTGAAGTCGTCCACCCCAGTCTTCACAAGTGTAGAGTCTGCTTGTGCTAAATACAGTTTGTGTGCAGTGACAACCTTCCCTGGGGGTGGAGATGGGATATGGACATCCAGGGAAAGGTGGGTATGGTCAGATATCAACAATGGTGGTCTACCTCTGGTGTGGAACAGTGAGTACCCACGCTGCAGATGGACAGGTGCAATATGTATTCCCCCATGTGGCTGTGGTGTGTGGTTCTGCCATAGCACATGGACCCACAAATTGTAGTGGCTGTAGGGTAAAGTGGTAGAGGCCTGAGTAGTTCTCACACACAATATGCCTGTACCTGATGTTAACAACTGGAATGGTGTATGTGAACACCTGCATATCCCGGCACTGTTCCCAGTGAAGCTAAGTGTGTGTCCTGAATGTGGGTGTGGTGTTCTGGACTGGTTGTGTTGTGTGTTACAGGTCCTGTGGTCACAACACATGGTATAGAACATAACCTGCCAGTGCGCTGTGCATATCTGACCCTGACGTAGGTGGCTGCAAATGCATATATATGCTATCCCCCACCTGACAAGTAGTACTACATGTACATACCTCTGTAGAAATAATGATGTCAGCACCCTATAAATACTGCAGGTACAGAACAGGTGCCCAGGAATTCTGATAGTGCACTCTGCTAATCCGTCTCCTTCAAGTATCATAATATAGTTAGGTAGGGGATTGAATCCTGCAAATGCTCAGTGTGTGTGTGAAAGTCTGTGAGAAGGAAATGTCCCTTTTGGCAACTGGGAAAACACACTACAGGATGCACATTCCCCTTTATAAACACTGATGATGTCAGCACCCTATAAGTACAGCAGGAGAAGGGAAACCTCCCAGTAATTCCAATAGCACACTCCGCTAATGCGTCTGTCACGAGCGTCATAACATAGTTAGGTAGAGGTTTGAATCCTGTAAATGCTCAGTGGGTGTGGAGGGGGTTAGTGTGTGTGCAAGTCTGTATGAAAGAAATATCCCTTTTGGCAACTAGGAGAACACACTACAGGATGCACATTCCCCTTTCTAAACACTGATGATGTCAGCACCCTATAAGTACAGCAGGAGAAGAGAAACCTTCCAGTAATGCGAATAGCGCGCTTTGCTAATGCCTCCGTCTCGAGTGTCATAGCATAGTTAAGTAGGGGTTTGAATCCTGCAAATGCTCAGTCTGTGTGGAGGGGATTAGTGTGCATGCAAGTCTGTATGAAAGAACTATCCCTCCTGGCAACTAGGAGAACACACTACAGGATGCACATTCCCCTTTCTAAACATTGATGATGTCAGCACCTTATAAGTACAGCAGGAGAAGGAAAACCTCCCAGTAATTCGAAAAGCACACTCCCCTAATGCGTCTGTCATAATATAGTTAGGTAGGGGTTTGAATCCTGTAAATGCTCAGTGTGTGTGGAGGGGGTTAGTGTGTGTGCAAGTCTGTATAAAAAAAATATCTCTTTTGGCAACTAGGAGAACACACTACAGGATGCACATTCCCCTTTCTAAACACTGATGATGTTAGCACCCTATAAGTACAGCAGGAGAAGGGAAACCTCCCAGTAACGTGAATAGTGTGCCCCACTAATGCGTCTGTCTTGAGTGTCATAACATAGTTAAGTAGGGGTTTGAAGCTTGCAAATGCTCAGTGTGTGTGGAGGGGGTTAGTGTGTGTGCAAGTCTGTATAAAAAAATATATCTCTTTTGGCAACTAGGAGAACACACTACAGGATGCACATTCCCCTTTCTAAACACTGATGATGTCAGCACCCTATAAGTGCAGCAGGAGAAGGGAAACCTCCCAGTAACGCGAATAGCGTGCCCCACAAATGCGTCTGTCTTGAGTGTCATAACATAGTTAAGTAGGGGTTTGAAGCTTGCAAATGCTCAGTGTGTGTGGTGGGGGTTAGTGTGTGTGCAAGTCTGTATAAAAAAAATATATCTCTTTTGGCAGCTAGGAGAACACACTACAGGATGCACATTCCCCTTTCTAAACACTGATGATGTCAGCACCCTATAAGTGCAGCAAAAGGGAAATCTCCCAGTAATGCGAATAGCATGCTCTGCTAATGCATCCGTCTTGAGTGTCATAACATAGTTAGGTAGGGGGTTGAATTCTGCAAATGCTCAGTGTGTGTGGAGGGGGTTAGTGTGTGTGCAAGTCTGTATGAAAGAAATATCCCTTTTGGCAACTAGGAGAACACACTACAGGATGCACATTCCCCTTTTTAAACACTGACGATGTCAGCACCCTATAAGTACAGCAGGAGAAGAGAAATCTCCCAGTAATGCGAATAGCGCACTCTGCTAATGTGTCCGTCTTGAGTGTCATAACATAGTTAGGTAGGGGTTTGAAACCTGCAAGTGTGTGTGTATTTGGATGTGGGGTGTTTGTGTGTGTGCATTTCTGTATGAAAAACATGTTAGTTTTGGCAATCCGGAGATCACACTACCTGATGCACATTACCCTTTCAAAACACTGATGATGTCAGCACCCTATAAGTACAGCCAGAGAAGAGAAACCATCTAGTAATCCGAATAGTGCACTTTGCTAATGTGTCTCTCTCACATGTCGTGACTTAGTTAGGTAGGGGTATGAATCCTGCAAATGGCAAGTGTGTGTGGGGGTAATAGGGTGTGTGTAGATGCAAGTGTGAGTGAACAGATCCTTTTGGCAAATAGTACAATACACCAGATGCTGCATATTCCCCCAGTAAACACAGGGGATGTCACCACACTATCAGCACAGCCAAACAGGGCTAGTTGGCCAGTAATGCCAATAGTGCGCTCTGCTACTGGGTCTATTACCATAGGTATGTTTTGGTAACCCACAACTGCCACGTGTGGTTGTGTCACACATTATGACCTTGTGTGGGTCTTTGTGCACAACAATTCATGCCATTGCCTAAACCAGCAATGGCATTGAACACATGATGTATGTGTGTGACACATACACATAAATACCTGTGACCTGCAGTAGTTACCATGTCTGACACATGCCTCGAGTGGATAAATGGTATTTGCAATGTATAACAATATGACTGTGTCTTACTGTGCAGGGGCCGCACGTGGTATGTGTCTATACAGTGTGGGTGTATATGGTAAAATACCTACAGCAGGGGATACACATCTAGTCTGGGCCATATAGTCTACATGTAGTCGATGTACAGGTGCTGCATGTTCCCACCTGTTGTGGGAGTGGTAACATGTCATTCCACTGCAATTCAGTGACCACATGCTGTGGACCCTTCAACTAGTGTGTTGTAGCTACAGTAATGCTCACGCACAATGTTTGGCTGGATGCAGTCCAGCCATATAAAGACAGTTCTTGAGACTGTCATATTGCCAGTGTTGTTATGGAGGATAGGTGGTTTTCCTGTGTATGGGAGGGTTGTATGTGCCAGGCTATGAACCAGATGGCAGTCTGACACACTGTTAGCTGCACATGATTAGGCCCTGATGCTTTGTGCTGTGCCAACAACATGGAGGTGTGTGTATCTGTGGTGCCTTGGGATACCACCCCCCTGTCCATGTGTGTTACATGTGTAGGGAACGACAGGCATGGCATGAGGCATAACCTGGCAGTGATGGGTTGCACCTGTGAGCCATGAATCAGGACTCTGGTACTGCACAGGCATTGCAGTTCACCATGCTGAGGACAGTGTCCAGTGCATGCATCTTGCGGTGTACACTGCTGGTGTTGTGTAGCAGCACTGTTAGTGTCCTAACCTGTGTGATACCCGTGGAGGTGGCTATGTAATCCGTATCCTGCAGCATAATGCAGTATGTGTGTATCAAAGAGCTTCGCCAATATACATCGGGCCATGGGTGTCACGTGCAAGCTGACCCTTGCACATCATTGTGGCTTCCCTAGCATGTAAGCACACGTTGACAGCCAGCGAATACCCTATGAATGACATTGGAGACTGAGCAGAATGTAGACGTACAACACCCTTACTACATATGGTGGTAGCATACCTGGTGAGGGTATGTTGGCAACCAAGATCAGGCTCATACTGGCCAGTGCCACATGCTGAAAGATCCATTCTATGTTCCCTATCATGTAGTCCAGGGAGGTATGTCTCAGGTCATCCATAGTGGCATGGTCAATGAGTGAGTCATATGTGTCCATGCCTATGACTGACCTGTATGCATGTGTTCTGTGGTGGACCGTAGTGCCCCTGAGGCATATCACTGTGACCTTCACCAGATACAGCCTGTTGAGCGGGACCCCAGTGCAGCACCCAAGACAGGTACCTGACATATCTGTAGCAGGTGTGTTGTGTATCCCTACAGACTGTGAGTGTGTGGCACACGGGATGTGTGTGCCATGTGTGGCATGTGCTCTGTTCCAACGGAACATATGCCTGTATGCCAGCTGTGGAGGTGTGTGATGCTCAGGCAGGATGCTATTCTGAGTCCCCACGTATGCCCCAGTGTGTTCAACATGCTGTCAGTGCATGTCTATGTCTGACTTGTATTGTAGTCACTGTAATATGACATGCCACCTGACAGGGTATGGCATTACTGGGTTCAGAGAGCTCAGTCCTCAGATTGGCTATGTGGTGGCATCCCACACATGTGTTGTACATTCCTGGCCAAGGGTGATGGCTGACTGCATACATGTGGCAGCTGTGACATTGCCACATGACTCACATAAACCACAACTGGACCATAGAGGTGACTCACAGGTTACCTTTCCACATGCTACCCTAGTAGTGTGATTGCCATGGTGAGTACCAACACATAGGGCCAATGGGGAACAACATACTGAAGGTGTGTATGTGTGGGTGTACTGCTACTGTTTTATAGCACTGGCATATATGACTGCACACATGGGTAAATGCCAGGTAAGACATGTGCAATGTGTCACAGGCAACGTACATGTGAACAGGACGGACAGTGACTTCTGTCATGTGTAAACTTGACATACGTATCGTACGCTATGCAGATGTCACTAGGAGTCCACAGAAGCACTGTAACTCTGCATTGCAGGTGTAAGCAGTGTTCCAGGGAACCACAAGTGAACATGCATGCAAACAAAGCTACAGTAAGCAGGGCTGGAAGTAGTTCATTGTACAACAAAGAAGGGGTAACACTAACAGTAAGTAACAATGCAAATATGTAGGCACTATCAACATGTACCCAGGAATTCACAGCGCAGATGCCCATGGTAGAACTGATATTATGTCATAGTTAATTGTGATTTGGATTACATTGGTACTGCACACATATCGACATGCACAAACATCCACATTGCATAGTCGTTGTGGGCAACTTGACACCATTACTGTACATGTCCATCATTGCATATCACTACTTGCATTAGCTTCCCCCCTGTGCTACCCATGTATGTGGCTATCTGTTGACATCCTTACCACCCGCATGCAATTATGTGCAGCTGTTTTTACAATTTGGTACGTACTATGGGTGCAGATAACAATTCAGGACATTCATACGGTTACTGCATCAGGCATGCTGGGATATACACACAGTCATATCAGCACACTGTACTGTTACCAACATGATACTACTAATACACTTCTATATAGTCACCCTGTGCATCAGCAACGTGTTTACCTGTTCCCGCAATGATGTTGGAGATTGCAGGAGGTGGCACAGTGTCATCATATGCACAGGGTGTGAATTAGGTATGCCTGAGTCTGCCACTGATACCACCAATTGACATATGTGTGTATATGTGTGTTGGTGAGGGGCAGCAGTACAGGGTGGGGCACTTTTGGTGCAGTGTGTGCGTGTATGTGGTCACCCTAGGTGAACATTTTGCATGTGTGTATGCACGCACACAGTTCCACCTCATGGCTGCCATATACAGGGGTTTGTGGACAGCCAAAGACTGCATCTGGCAGGTCATACAGATCAGTGTCTGTGGGCATGGACACAGTACCTATGCCTGGCAGGGGCGCTACGGACCGTATCCAGTACTAAGCCAGACTGGGTACTGTCATCAGAAGCGGGAGTGTGTTGACTGGACACAGGTCCCTGTTGGGACTGTCCTGAGCCACGTGCACGTGGTCTCCTGGGGCGTTCCGATGACAGCACAGTCCCAGCATTGCTGGGGCTGCTGCTGGCACTATGGGGGCATGCACAGGCCTGTTGTCGTCCGCGCCAACTGCCAGCTGCTGCTGTTGCTGGCATGCGGCCACATCGACGCCGCAACCGCCCACCATTGCCCTGACTCATGGACATTTGGTTGTGGAACTGCTGTAATATGTCCCCACAACGTCTGTCTATGACATCGGTGAAATTACGGATAGCATCCGCGATGTCACGCATAATGTCAGTCATGGCTGTGCGACATGCTCTCAGCTCCCTTAGACCCTGTCTGGTGTACCTTTCCATACACGACTGTGCCTGCATGACAGCCCAAAACATAGCTGAGGTTGACAGACCTCTTTGGGCACTTCTGCCAGAGGCAGTATGCCCACGGATGCTCCCAACAGAACCCATGGGCAACTGTCTGTGTGGTACCATCGCAGGACCCTGCCCATGGCTGCTGTGTGGGGAAGCATGTGCCACAGATACCACATTACCCTGGTCAATGCCCACTGTATCCTGTCCATCACCTAGGGACAATGGTGACAAAGGATGTACTGGCAGGATGACTGTGTGCAATGATGGGGTTGACAGCTGTGTACTGACAATTGGCTGACCAATGGCGGACCCTCACACACCTTCCTGCACCATTGCACAGATATCATCATTACCAGTACCTGTGGCACCAGATTCAGGTTCCCTGCTGCAGGACACCAGAGCAGCACCAGAACCTGTGGGAGGAAGACAGGAAACACAGTTTACAGTGTCCACACAATGTTACCAGTGATGCACTTATGCACACATGCACACATGGACACATGCACACATGGACACAGGCACACATGCACACATGGACACAGGCACACATGCAGACATGCACACATGGACACATGCACACAGGCACACATACACACATGCACACATGCACACGTGGACGCATGCACACGTGGACACATGCACACATGCACACATGCACCCGTGGACACATGCACACATGGACACATGCACACATGCACATGTGGACACATGCACACATGCACATGTGGCTACGTGTACACATGCACACATGCACACATGCACACATGCACACATGCACACATGGACACAGGCACACATGCACACATGCACACATGCACACATGCACACGTGGACACAGGCACACCTGCACACATGCGCACATGCACACATGGGCACAGGCACACATGCACACATGCACACCCTGCAGTATACACACAGAACACTACTGAGTTACACTAGTGTTACTAGCACTATCAGGACTATTATAGGTATTGTTAAACACACTCACCAGCATGGATGGTCTGCCTTGCTGTAACCCCGGAGGGACCTGCAGAAATGATGAGATTAATGTCAGTGGGCACAACTGTGCCATTGATACTGCATATCATACAGTGCAGTAGTACACCAGTTGCCTTTCACACGTCAGCTGCTGATATTGCCAATATCACACATACACAATTACATACTATGATGACAGCTACATACCACGGACACACCTTACACATGTATAAACAAACAGTGTACAGAACAGTCAAGTGTACATATGGCATATTACCTGCACGATCCATGTCATGCTGCTGTGTGGTCCAGCCTCCATCATGATGCAGGTGTATTGCTGTTGCTGTTCCGGGGCTGGAGCCACAACACTTAGGAGTAGCCCCTCCAGTCTGGTGAAGGGGGGATGTGTGGCCACCCCACCTCCTGTGGCAACCTGTTGCCTGTGGATATCCGACGCATGCTGACGGACATTTCTGATTAAATCACTGCAGTGATGTCATACCTGCTCATATGTCCTATTATGCATGCCAATGTCATTTACCCTACGGATAAGGTCTTGCCACAGTGCAGCCCTCTCCTGCTGATTCTGACTGGTGAGGGAAAACAGTATGTCATACTCCCGCACCAGGCTCTGGTGTATCTCCTCATCTTCCGCTGCAGAGTAGGTGGGATTACGCTGACGCACCATCTCCCTGGAAGAGAACACAAACAGGATATCAGCAGACTATGTCAGCAATATATGGCACACATACTATACATGATACTCATGTGTAGTGATATACTACTACTCCCATATGTTGCATGTGTGTGTCTCGTGGTGGATACACAAGTACATGGCCAGATATCAGTGCTCAGCCAACACCTGTGCAACAATACCTGCTACATTCCACACAACATAGTAGCATGCCCCATCGGTCAGCACACACTGACAGGTCCAATGCACAACCTCACTCTGGGGGTTCATCCCAAGGTACTGTATGTGGGACGCCATTCACTAGTGTGATGTGGACACAAGTACTCGGCCTGGATATACATATCCCACCACCACCACCAGCACAGTAGACTACTTTGATATGTATGTGATTAGACAGTTATTCACTTGTTAGGACTGAGATGGTATCCATGCAACACACTGGGCCAGTGGAAGCCACAACCCACACTGCTGTCCCCTTTGCAAATGCTTACCACGGACATCCCACAGATTGCATGGAACTTGCACATACATTTCTAACCCAGACCCTATGCACAAAGGTTAGGCATCCTGTCCGGTGGACCCCAGCCAGAGGCAGATTGTATAACAATAGCAGGAGGCTACTGCAGGACAGAGCAGATTCACATTAAGGGAAGGCATCTGTGGTCAGCACTGGTACTACGCTACGGTCTCTCATAACAATGGCCACGGCCTACTCTGGGAGGGAAATGGCCACAAACACTATGGATAACCACAAGGCCTTCTTCAGTTATGTTACACATATGGACCAAATGCCTCAGATATGCTCTGCATTAATACACACCTACTTAACATTCACCAAACACACAGATATTGGCAACATTCTTGCAGACAGGTTCGGTGCACGTATCCCCCCTCCTTCTCCCGCACCAGTTGAAATACTTATCACAGCTGTATGTAACCTCCCTATCATCTCACATGTCCAGGTGTGGGCCGCCCTCAGCAAAGCAGAACACACAGCATTACTGTGACCTGATGGTATCCCTGGATGTGTGCTACATGCACTCCAAGAGGACATACAACCGCATATAAGACTGATAATTAATCTTGGCCGTACTACAGGATATGTACCTGGACACTGGCATACAGCAACAGTGGTCCCACACCACTAAGGAGGCACCTCTACTGACCCTGGGAACTACCACATCATATGCATAACTGGCCTGGTCTGCTAAGCTACGGAATTATTCAGTATGGGACGCATATGCAGTGATATTGGGTAGCTGCAGACACTTGTTCCCAGCCAATTTGCCTTTGTGATGGGCTGATCCTGCTTTTTGAACCTGGCTGACCTTTCAAAACAGTCACTACAGCCATTGCTGAGGGCAACACACAGACAACTGCTGCCAGGATCATGGCCTAACACTGATTGACATGTAATGTATAGTCATCCCCTTTTGGTGGAACTACGTACACACAACATCTCACATGGACATACCTATAGATACAGATCTATGACACATTTGGAGGGTTCACAGTATGCAGACTATTAACCTGCTACTTTACATTACCTGTGTTTGTCGCAGCTGGTTGCGTTACCACTGCTTCTGCTTCCTGCTGCTGCTGGCACGGCTTGCTACTGTCACTGCTAACAGCTTAGACTCACAGTGTGTAGCGTGTGTTTTTTTTTCTCTCTGTCTCTGTCTCTCTCCCTCTGTCTGCTTCCAGACAGTGCAATGAACATATTGCATGTGTGGAGTGTTAGTACAGGATGCTTTTGTAGGTATCTGCATAGGTCCATGTGATGGCCTCTGCACCAATTGTAAGCCAGCATTTGCTAATTGCATGCAGCCAGTTGTGTACTGATTGCAGTTCTCACTGTGATTTCAGGACAGTGCTATAAAAGGGTATGTGAGATAGGCGTTGCCCTTTCAGATTGTAAGGGCGGGGACCATGCTGGTATGCTGTGGACACTGTTCTGTGAGTGTAAAGGTTAGTATCTCTCTCATGATTCAGGCTGTGTTGTAGATTCACATTTCTCCATTCCTCTCTCCTGTTCCCTGTAATAGGTGTGTATGCACAATGACACCTACAACTATATATATATATATATATATATATATATATATATATATATATAAATGTAAATATACAAATATACATACATTTATATATGTACATTAACTGACATTATTACCTACAAGCTACCAACTAGCATGGCTGTTTCTGTTCACACACTACTATTATGGGAATCCACTAGTTTTGACAGTAATTCTAAATGACATGCTTTGTGGACTACACATCCTATATTCCCTTTACATTCATCCCTGCTATTACATGTTATATTTATTTTAGCACAATGTTCTTGTATAAGAGTCATGGCTTAGTGATAGGTCATACAGACTACTGTTTCCAAGGGCCTGGGTTCGGGACTGACAGTGGGATTTTATTTTGCTTTTGAACTGACTACAGGACCTGTCAATCAGAGTGACTAAGGCACTTTTAAGCAGTTGTAACTGGGTTAGCGCTGGTTTCTGCGGAGCTCACGCATGCGCACTGGCGTTTAGCTCTGCACACACCCGCGCACACCCGCTTACAACCGCTTAACAGTGCTTACTCTGGTGCACACCCGCACTATTTTCTTTGAAAGAAATGAAAATGGGGAGACAGGAAAGTGGTGAAATAGGGGTCACAAAGAGGGTAAGACAGTAGGGAATCAAGCTTGGGATTTGCAAGAGGGGTGTAGGTAAGGCCCATAGCTGCCCATTTCTTCATCAGCAACAGCTGTGCATATGTATGTAATTTGGTGTGACATTTGAAACCTTCCACCCCTGAGAGAGGTGTCAGGACAACAATAATACTTGTTGTACAGCCAATTGTAATTGATAGTTTCCATGTCCAGCAGACATGTGTGCGGAATGGGCAGCTATGTATGGGGCATAATTTTTTTGTGGGTACAGAGTGCCCTTTTTTTTTTTTTTTCAGGTGAGAGTAGTATGCCAGGTGAAGGAAGTCGGTATAGCTGGGGAGGTAGGTTGGGTAGGTCAACAGACAAGACAAACAAGACGCATACAGGGGCGGTGTATGACATGTGTGTGGGGGTTACACAATTGACGGGGACGGAGGTTTGGATATCCAGAGCCCATGAGCCCACAGATGGCAACAGTGGAACTGATATCCCCACCTATAGGCAGTTGCCACTGTTCCTTCACTGCCCAGGACATGGCTGTGCTGGGGGCTGTGTAGGGCAGGCAACAGGCATGCCCATAAGTTGTGCCACCTGTGCCTCAAGCTGACATAGGGGCTCGAGAACAGTCTCGGATCTCCCTACGCACCACAGTCCGGACGCTATGGAGGGTGAGTGGTGGTTCTCCTTCGGCCATGCTTGCAGAGGGGGGACGAGCCCCATCCCCTGCAGTGCTTCCACCTGCAGGTGGCACAGGGCCACCGGAGGAGGGTCCAGACTGGGCACTAGTGCCAGGTGCACTCACCAGCTGAGGTGGGAGAGGTGGGTCCACTGGAACCCGCCTTCCCTGTCATCCTATGTTTTGCATTATGTCATGACAGTTTGGGTTAGTGACATATAATACCATTCACAATTAGTTGTAACAGCATGCATTAGTATTCCCATTAACCAAACACCCAGATATTCACACCATTGAACAGCGAGCATAACACATGCATAATTTGAACAGCAATACACAGTCCAACAACATGCAGGGTTGATTGATGGCAACAGGCCATCAGCTTTGGATTTATGAACAGGGCAGATGCATCAATGGACATGCAAATATATATGACCCAACAGAACAAATGTCCAGGGGTGTTAATTGTGATTGCACATACCATTTTCATGTGGAATGGGTTATATGTGGTTATAGGGTGGGGTGAAGAAAATAATATTAACACCTTCGAATACCAATACATATGCTGTACATTTCTAATAGCTGCACGTATATACACACTACTGTTCTAACTACAGTTTCCTATATGATAACTACTTCAACTTGGTGATAGGACTGTTACTGCAACATCAATATACATTTTATTGTTCTTCATACGCATTCATATCTAGCTTTGTTCAGCTACATCATCCTGCTACATTTGCTTTATATAGCTATAGACAAGTGTGGATGTTTGGTATATCAGACAATCATACTATCTGCATATTGCAGACTGAGAGCAGCATATCCAGATTTTGGGATACACGTTCCAGATGCAGCAACACTTTGAACAGATTTCACTGTTTGGTTTTGATTCTCACATGCATTTCATTCTGTACTGACTGCAGTATACTTTATTCAGGGGTTATTACTACTGTATTGCTGGATTCATGACACTTTCTCACACTCTCTCACTTGTTTTCATTTTACTATTCAGGATGGTACTTACTTCTAGGCTTTATTGACATGTTTTACCTGTAGTTATTACAATCCTTTCCAGCAGTCTCACTTCTGTCATGTTTCAGTATTTCAACAGGGATGTATTTCACACATGTGATTTCATCATCTTCTGCAGCTGTACTTTTCAGCCTGCTGCAGGTTGTGTACTATTTTTTTACAGGTGGGGCATCTTTATTTCATAATTTATGTCAGACATTTTCATTTTTCTGTTTGGATTACAGACTGCAACACACTTTTGTAATCAAGCAATACTTGCAAACACTTTTACACTGTTACTTGCACATTTTATTACTTAGTGACTAGACTGCACTCTTTTGCTAACTGTCATACTTTTATATTTCTTTACAGTTACTGGGAGTGGATTACTGACCTGCCTGGTGGCGCAACCGCACCAGCCTATCACCATAGGCTCTGCGGTTCGCAGAACGGACACCTGCAGCTGTAATATAAATGAAGTAATATTGGAATACACATCTCCATAATATCAGCTAGTTTAATTTCTTACATACATAATTACATGCAACTTACTCAGTAGTGGGGCGTTGGGCATTTGCCAGGCCTCCTAGATCCAAAGGTTCAGTTGGTCCTGCTTGCATCTCTTCAGGTCCACATGGTGGTGACGGACCTGCTCACCAGTCCTTGGAATCCCTGTGGCACTGGTGAGATCATGAGCCAACCGGTCCCATGCCTCAGCCCTATATGCTCCCCACAGGACCTGGCCCTGCATGAGTTGGACCTCATGATTGTGGACTAGGAGCCAGACCATGTACCTGGACTCCTCAACGCCCCACATCTGTGCTCGAAAGCAACTACCCTCACCTACTCCTGTCATTCTGGCTTCAAGTCAGTTCTACAATCATTTATGCTGTGTATTCCCACCTATGGGGCTTATATAGTCCGTTTATCCCGCACATATCTGTGATTGGCCATTTTGGAATTGTATCCACTTCACTAAACCTGCATTGTCATGCTCCAGTTTGTATTCATTCCTATATATTTGCTATTATTGCATTGATAGGTACTGCTGTCATGGCTTAGTGGTTCAGTACCTTGACTATGGTGTATAGCATCCTGGGTTCAAACCTGGCCACTACTTTTTATTTTTTATGACTGTCTAGACAAGCTGAGGGGTGTGTCTGTGTAAAGGCAGTTTTGATATGGCTTGCTCAACGTTGCCCATCGGTTAGCTTGTTTGCGCGGTGCACAGCTCCGCGCAAACGGGGTATGCTGCTTTAAGCCTCATTTGGCTATCAGCACGCATATTACACTCAGCTCAGCTAGGGGCACATAGTTTCAGCGTGTTAAACCACTGCTCACCTACGGGCACTCATTTTGTACCTGTTAAACCACTGCTCACCTACGGGCAGATGCACTCACCCTGTTAAACTGTAGCTCAGCTATGGGCACATCTGGCATTTTTTATTGTTTTGTTACCTCACATTTCCTCAATATAAATGGGCTATTTCATTATATTTTACATAAAATGTGATTTTATGTGTACATGTTTGTCAGGGACTTGTTTCGTGCTTATTTTGCTAAAAATAAAAATTGGTGTTGTGGGGGCTCGAACCATGAATGCCTGCTCTTCAGCCAACATCTCTACCGCTACACTATTGCTTCTTGGCTTACTTTGCATATTTAGCTCTTATATGCTTTCCCACTGACTACTAACTGTGGCTGCACTACGGGCACACCCGCGCAAACGAGCGCACTCACGGGCAAACTTCTTTACAATTTAAAAAAAAATTATGAGATGTTCATTTGTACATTTTATGTTCGTAGTCTGTGGGGGCATGTGTTGTGTTGTGTTTATTCACATTTCCATGGACTCTGTCGTGGGTGTTTACTTTGGGCACTTTTACTCTTCTGGGGGCGTGTCCGCTTACAGGGCTCGGCCTACGGACACGCCCCCTACTGTCTTACATGGACCGTGTTAGCCTTAGGTGTGATTCAGCATGCTCTCATGAATATGCAGAGCATGCTGACATCACTCCATTTAACTGCAGCCTCCGTGTAAGAGTTATAACTCTTACACGGAGGCTTCGTGAATCCTGCCCAGTGTTTTAATGTGATTTTTACTGTGTTTTCATGTGAAAATAGACGTTAAAAGTCTGTACATTTTTACTGGCACCATTTTCATCTTGACCATGGAACAAACTACAGTCCCACAGTTGGTCCTTCTTCCAGCCAGAAAAAGAAAAAAGTTAAGCAAACAGTTTCTACCACCACAGCAGGCTGCAAATCTGCTTCAGACATAGGTGGGTGACTGTTCTGTGGCTATTTGTTATACCTCAGACTACTTATTTTTTCCCCTGGATCCCTCTGGTGTAACACCTACAGCCACTATGGACTTGTGGTTAGCAACTTCCTCTGTAGCTCTTGGGGTCCCCTCAGTGGCCAGGAGAGATACCATTCTTGTCAGCCCTGGGAGAGAGAACAGGGGATGCTTCCCTGTTTTCCAACACCAAGGTCCAAACCAGCGAAAAATGAGCCAAACAAAGGAAAAGTGCTCCGATGCACAAACCACTTTATTAACAATAATCCTATAGTCCTGAAGTGTGGAAAATACACATACACTTTTCGTCGCTTAGATTGCAGCAAACTTCCTCAGAAGACAAAAACTGTTATTTACGATGCATTTAAATAGTAAATGTGTAAAGTAATTCACTCCTTAATTGGTTAATTAATAGCAAATTTAGAACCCATTCTCATCACTGCTAATCAAATAAAAATTAAAAGTAAAACAATTCCTAAGTTCTATAATATAAAATAATTTAAAACATCATTCAAAAAATACGTAAAAGACAGTATTAAACATGTACTCTGTCTTTTACGGCAAACAAGCAAGGGGAACTATTCATTTTAGACATTAAAAAATTATACAAAAATCAATAAACAAGAAAGAATGAACAAAGGAGCATGTTGCTCCCTTATTTACATTTTAAAGGTACTAACAGGGCTGGCACGGTTATTACCATCACTTATATTCAAAGCCAGTCGTACTAAGATACCAAATAAATACATACAACGCTAGTGTTAAATTCACTTATGTTTAAGTTCTATGTTGTCAAATGGTGCAAACAATCATTTCAGTGAAATAAATAAATTATAAAAATAGTTGGGAAAGGTTTTCAAGTAATTTAAAATGTTAAAATATTAAATATAGTTGTCATTAAAACAAATTAACAAATATAATAAATATATATAAATATATAAATATAATAAATATCTACAATAGTATGTTTATTAGTTACAATAATCTTTTATATGCAGTTAATGTGTTACTATAATATAGTGCTATAATAATATATCATAGTACTAATCTGCTATAAGAATGAATAAACTGTTATTACTTTTAATAGTAACTTAGTAACTTCTGAGGAAGTTTGCTGCAATCTAAGCGACAAAAAGTGTATGTGTATTTTCCACACTTCAGGACTATAGGATTATTGTTAATAAAGTGGTTTGTACATCGGAGCACTTTTCTTTTGTTTGGCTCATTTTTCGATGCTTCCCTGTTTTGTCAGAATGGTGTGCCCATCCCTGGGGAAGCTGCTTCTGCCATTGATAAAACTGCTGGCCTAATCTTTTCCTGTGAAAATGAAACAGAAAACTAAACATGCATCTACTCATCTTCAAATTTCCTCAGACATGAGTACTTTACTGGGTGTGGCTTAAGGTTTAATTCAGGCTATTAATCATTTTTAAGGTGGCTTCTGGTAAAAGAAAGAGGTACTTTTTATTGAACAGATTCTGGACAGAAAGATGAATGGACGAATATCATGTTTTATCTTCAGTTTTGTGATTCAGATTTAGAGGAGAGCACAGTTTCTGATTCTCCATGAGGGGGTTATCTTTCCCTGAGACTGTTTCCTGAATGTGCTAGTATTTTCAGTGGAAGAACACTGAATTTCCAGAACCTGCACCCATTCCTCCAGTGCTGCCAACTCTGGAGGATGTGTGTGTGTGTGTCACTGCTTGCTGTTTTGCTGATAGTTTGCCAGGTGCTCCTAAAAAGGTATACAGGATGTGTAAAGTTCTTCAGTCTTTTACATTTTTATACACTCATCCCAAACCTGACCCAGCAGCTATAGTTTTAAGGTAATCCTACTGCTGCTAAAATTTCGTTAATTCCCATCCTTCTCTTTTTGACAAGAATGGAAAGATTAGTGATAAATATGGGAAAAATTGTATGATTCTGCAACTTTAATTTTCAGAATTTTGAATTGTCAGGCTCATATGTTAAAGTTTATTATGACTAATTGTGAAAGTATGAGGAATGCTTTGTCTGCTGTTTCTTTTTGTGGGGAAAAATCTGCTTTAAATAATTTAATATCTAATGTTACCATTTTCATTCACTCATCAACTGATGGGATCAGATCTGAGACTCAGATCCAACTCAGCCACTTCTACCAGATCTTCGTATCCTAGAACTCTTTATCTCCTTCCTTTACGCACAATGCCCCACCAGCCTAACGTACCTCAGTTCTCGTTTGCTGCTCTTAGATATCAGATGTGGATTTCTAACTCTAACATTTTTTGGGTGGTCTTCGGACTTTTCCTTGTTGCTGGTGTTTGTGAGTTAATTATATTTATTATATTACCTCTCATCTTACTCCCTCCCATATCTTTGTGTTTAAGTTTACCCCCCCCCCCCATTTTTTGTGTCATTTACCGTTTTGGTACTTCTCTCATTACTATTGCTGGTATCCATTTGTACTCTTTCAAGTACCATTGTTGGTGGTTTTTCCTTGTCTTTCTTTCTCTTCTTCTTCTTTTTTTCTGTTTGAATAAATAGGTGAGTTTCCTATAGCTTTTGCTACTGTAATACGTCTTAGTACTTGTTGCGTATTGTTTGCAGCAGTTTTGAAATGTTGCAGAAACCCTATGGATTTAAAAAGTTTGTTTCCTGTGAGCATCATTTTCCAAATTTTGATGCCCACAGGGAATGTGTGTATTGTTTGGGTCTAGTACAACTTGATGATGACTGTGCCATTTGCTCCGGATTTAATTCTAGGGCCTTGCCTGACTGCAAGAATAACTTGCAGGCTCTCTTGCCCTCTACATCTTCTTCACTGGCTGAGCCTCAAAGCCCATCTAAAATGTCAGAGAAATCAAAAGCTGACACTCTAATTAAGGACAAGGAGTTCTGGAAAAGGTCTCCAGATCAATCCTTTGGCTCCCTCAGCAGAGTCCCCTACTAAGATTCAAAAAGAACCAGATCTGTCAGTCTCAGAGCCAACAACTCAAAAAATCAAGGTCTCTTTGGATCTGCACCCCATACCTTTAATTTGATCTGATTTCATCCAGGTTACTCTCTCCATTCCTAGAAGAGTCGCCTTGAAGGAATTCTAGGCCTCCTTCCACTATGTTCTCTCTTCGATTCTCCAGAAGCCTTTCAGAAGCAGGCATGGACAGGATGATGAAGAAGTTCCTGAGGGCACAGATACAGATGGAGGTTCTCATGGATCTGACCCCTTCTGGACCTGAGAGTCAACATCTGTCCATTCCGTCATCATCATCAACCTTCCCTTTCCCATTTTCTACATGTGGCCGAGGTGTCATGTTAACTGTCATCATCTCTCTTGATTCAATGCCACACTCCTAGCTTTTTCGACACTCATGCCTGAGTGCCACAGATCTTCTCTCACACAATCCATCCACATCTTTGCTGGATGCCCCTGTTTTCTCTTCTCTTCTTCCTGTCTGTCCCAAATCTTCTTCACCAGAACGTCTTCTGCTTTTCTGCACATGTGCTTAAACTACTGCAATTGTTCTCTTTGATCTTTTCTGCAGTTGGAGCTACTTTGACTTCTGCTCTTATGTTCTCATTTTTTCACCTGTCCCAGAGTGTGCATCCTACCACCCTTCTTGGGCACTTCTTTTCCATCACCTCTACCTGTCTTATCTGCTCTGCTCTGCTGTTACTGCCCAGGCTTCTGTACCATACAGTAGTATTGCTGGCACGACTGTTTTGTACATCTTACTTTTCAACTTCTTTGGCATTCTTCTGTCATATTCTATACCTGACACGCTATACTAGTTGGCTGCAGTCCTTCTGATTCTAGCTTTGACCTCTTCATTCAGACTCCCCTTCTCCTCAATCACCCCTCCCAGATACTTGAAGTTATTTACCTGTTCTGCTATCTTCCATTCTATCTCAGCTCCTAGCTTCTTCTGACTTCCCCAATTTGCTGCCATTACCACTGTCTTATCTGTGCTTAGTTTCATCCCATGTGCCTTCAGTTTTACATTCCATTCCTCTATCCTTTGCTGAAGTTCTTGCTCAGAGTCTGCCTGTAATGCCACATCATCTGGATACAACAGCTTTGTTGATATGTCCCCTCCAACTTTTTGCTAATGTAGTCCATTACCAGTATGAACACCAGTAGGCTCAGAGCTGAAGACTAGTGCACACCCACTCTCACTGGGAACCCCTCTGTGAGACTGAACACTGTTTATACTTGAGTCACTGGGTCCTTGTACATAGCCTGCACTAATTCTACCAATGTTTCTGGAACTTACAAACACCACACTACTGCCCAAATCAGCTTTCTTGGGACCTTTTTGTATGCTTTCTCCAAGTCTAGAATGCCCAGTTGGACTCTTTCCTCATCTCTAGGTTCTTGTCAACTATCTGTCTCATTGCAAACATCGGGTCAGTTGTGCTGCATCCTAATCTGAATCTGAATTGCTCATCTCCCATCTTACTTTCTACTACTCTGCATATCCATTTATCAATCACCCTCACCAGAACTTTCATGAAGTGTGACAGGACTTTGATACCTCTGTATTGCTCACAGTTGTGGGTGGCCCCTTTGTTCTTGTCCACTGACACTACTATGCTTATTCTCCAATCATCTGGGATATGCCTTTTTCTTCACACTGCTATAAGGACCTTCAGGAGCTATTTCTCCCCTATCTCACCAGTCATCTTTATCATATCAGTAGTGAATTAATCTGAGCCTGCTGCTTTCCCTGACTTCATTTTCCTTAGTGCTGTTCTTACTTTTTCTAGGGTGGGCTCCTCTTTTTCTTTCATCTTAGGCTGTAGCTGGGGCAGTACAGCTTCTGTGGGGTTTTCTTCATTCAGAAGCTGTTGGAAATACTCCTATCAGCCTTTGAGAGACTGCAGACTGGTGAGCAGGTTGTTGCTGGTATGTCTTCTGAAGGGTGTCTGAATATCTTCTTTATCTTTTAGTGTTTGCCTTGCAACCTGATATAGTTTTTTTTTGTTTTTGTGCCAACTTCTGAGTCACTTTCCAGATGCTGGTAGATTGCCTCTGATGCCCTGTTCTTTGCTATTGTAACTCATTTCTTAGCTTCTTTGTTAGCCAGTCAGTATTCTTTCCTAGACTGGTTGATCTTTTCTATCTCCCACTTTTTCCTGCACTCATTTTTTCTTTTGATGACTTCCTGGACATCTACATTCCACCACCAGCTTTCATTATGTACCTTATTTCCATACCTGGCTCAGCCATGTCTGTTCTGTAGTCCACACACATGCTGTTTTGAGTTACTGCCAATCTTCTTCAGCTCCACCTATTTCCTCCTCTTGTTGGGATGCTAGAGCCCTGAATAATTCCTTGAACTGTTGTACTTTCTCTCCAGTCAACTTCTGAGTCTTCAGCCTGGTCTCTGTTGACCTTAGAACCTTTTCGGACCAAAACAAGTGGTTTATGCTGTGGGCCGACTGTTTCACTGGGGATGAATTTGCAATCACTGATTCTACTCCAGTGCCTTTCCCTTACTAGGCGGAAGTCTACCTGAGTTGCATGTTGGCCACAGTTGTATATGATCTTGTGACTGTCTCTCTCTTTTTGAACCATGTTTTGGCTACTATGAAGCCATTTGCCAGACAGAAGTCTAGAATGGACTCTCCTTCTTTATTCCTGTTGCCCCACCCTTGTGGACCCAGGCAGTCCTCATATCCTTTTCTGTCTGTGCCAGTATTCAAGTCACCCATTATCAATACCAGTTCATGTTGCCCTCCTTTATCTAGTAGGTCCTGCAACTGCTGTATGAATGCACTCTTTTCCTCACTATCACAACCCTGCTGTGGGGCATAGGTTGAGATTATGAATACTATTCTATCATTAGACTGGATTCTGACTGCCATGAGTCTATCGCTAATTCTGATGACATCCCTCACTGCCTTCTGAAGCCTCTCTCTCACCACAATTTCCACACCATTTCTAGCGTGTCCTCCTCTTGAGTAGTACACTCTGGATTCCAAGCCAAGCATCTTTGCTGCACTGCCCCTTCTGTCTGGCCCATCTACTTCTTGGGTGACCCTCCAGCTGAAAAGCTCATTGACTTAGTCTCTCAGTGGTTGTGGAAGGAGGTGGAGTTTGTTGAACCAATACCTAAAAGACCAGATAAAATTCTTGCCCTACTAAAGCCGTGAGCACTGGAGTAAAGGAGTACTGGCAGATGCAATGGTTATGGCTGTAGCTACAAGAAAGGAACTGGCAGAACAGAGTAGTTCTGTCCATCCCCCTAATACATAGTCTAGGGCACTGGACAAATTTGGGAAATGTGTTTATGCTTCAGTGACCTTTGCACTTAGGTTGCTGAATTACTTGGCATATTTCACAAGACTGCAAAGAGATTTGAAAAAGGAACTTGCCAAATCTCTTTCAGGGTTCATACCCTCTGAGGATGTGAACAGAATCCCTTCACAGCTGGAAATTGTCAAGTGTACCTCCAATGCATCCATGATGCTGATCTCTCATGCTGAGGAAGGTACTTCACAGGTACTGGGTCCAGGCATGGCCATCAAGAGACATCCCTGGATGTACTTATGTGATTTTATGGAACCATTTAAGTCTTTGTTTGTCAATGCACCCTTTGATGGATTTTTTTCTGTTTTGCCTCAAGGTCAAGGACACACTCTCCAGGTGTGAACTGAAGGGAAAGACCCTGTATGCCATGGGTATGTGTTTTTCTACCCCCTCAATGGCCTCCTATAGAATACAGCATGGTTGCAGAAAGATGTGGTTTAAGAAGTCCCAGGGTCCTTTCCAGGGTTCATGCAGAGATAGTTCCCCAAGGGGTAGAGGGGAGAACTCAAATGGAAGACACCATAATTGCAATAGAGATGATCCACAGAGCCAAGGCTCTAGCGATTCTTGCTCAGACAGGCCCTATCAGTGCTCATGAATGGAAGCTTGACTAGCCCCCTCTGGAGGAAGTCAGCGGTCATTTATTCCCATACCAGAGAGCCTGGCTATCTATTACAAAAGATTTGACGGTGCAGAAGATTATATCCAGAGGTTATACTACACCATTTTTCCTAATCCCTCCCACAGTTATGAAGAAAATCCCCAATGTTCTGCCCAGTCAGAGGGAAGCAGCATCTCTAGAAATTAAAAAAGTTGCTAGAAAAATGAGTCATCTGAGAGGACCCCCAGACCAGAGAGGGTCTGGAACTTACTCAAGATTGTTGTTATTGCCAAAAATGACAGGGAACCTGAGACTAATTCTGGATCTCAGCAAGTTGAATCAGTTTTCTCAGTATACAAAGTTTTGGATGGTCTTGTTTCAGTCTATTTTGCCTCTGCTGCAAAAGGATGATTGGATGTGCTCGATAGATCTTCAGGATGCATACTATCACATCAAAATGAACAGGTGCTCCAGGAGATGCCTATTCTTCCAGTTGGAAGCTAGTCATAACCAGTTCAGAGCACTGCCCTTTGGTCTCACTGCAGTCTCCAGAGTGTACACCAAATGCATGGCAGTGGTAGCAGCTCACTTGAGATTGCTGGGATTCTGGGTGTTTCCATATCTAGACAAGTGGCTCCTTACTGCTGCAACCAAACATCAACTACTACAAGCAAGGGACAACTTGCTCCAGTTGTGCTGTCATCTGGGAATAATAGTAAATTACAACTAGTCTCAACTCACCCCAACACAGAATCTGGATTACACAGGTGATTGTTTGGACACAGTCAGTCAGAAAGCCTCTCTTCCCTGTACTTGAATAAACACTGTGCAGTCCCAAGTCAAGAAAGTGATCCAGAATTTATGTCTTCCAGCCCGACTGATACTACAGGCATTGGGTTCCATGACAGCAGCTATTGCACTTATTCCATTGGCCTGGTTTCACATGAAAATCCTTTAATGGACTCTGTCGACTCAGTCGCCCATTCTCCAAAATCCATTATCCATGCCAGTCAAGATCATTCCAGCATGCAAAAAATATCTTCTATGGTGGATTCATTCAAACCAGCTTTACAAAGTCTGTCCCTTAGTTCTTCCCTTTCCCAAGAGAACTCTGACTATGGATGCCTCACAGCTCAGGTGTGGGGGGGGGGGCACTATTTTTGGAAAGATAGTTCAATGTACGTGGTTTCCAGAAGAGGCCAAGATGCATATCAACGTCCTGGAGATGAGAGCTATCCTCCTAGCATTGCAGGCCTTTCAAGATATTCTCCCATCTGAGTCAATTGTGACACAGATGGATGATAGGTTGGTAGTCTGGTACATCAACAAACAAGGGGGACCAGATCTTTACACTCTTTGTTGAGAAGCTATGAGAGTATTGTAATGGGTGATCTTTTTCAATTGCTTTCTAATAGCAATGCACATCCTGGGGAAATCCAATGTGATTACAGACAAACTAAGCAGGTTCATTTTGATGCCTCACTAGTGGTCTGTCAATCTCAGTGTGATGGAGAGAATTTTCCAACAATGGGGCCAGCCCTTCTGTAGTCTATATGCCCCTTCCACTTAACAGCAAATTCAGCAGGTTCTTTGCCCTCATCCCCCCTTCAGGGGAGTCACCAAAAGATGCTCTAGTTCATGACTGGCCTTCTGGTCTCCTGTATGCTTTTCCAGCCTTACCACTAATTCCCAAATTTCTTCAGAAGGCAGTTCAGTTGAACAGCACAGTTATCCTTATTCCATCTTTTTGGCCTCATCAGATTTGGATTCCATTCCTCTGGCCTCATATTCAACATCCTGCCTGGATTCTGGATCCAGCTCCAGACCTTATGTCTCACCCAACAGAGATGACTCATCTAGACATAACAGGCCTCAAACATACCACATGGTTTCTCCAGTTCCACTGATTGCTAGACACTCCAGGCTCTCCTCCCTGATCTTTCCTATTTTACTCTCTCCCCAGGGGTGGCTCATGCTATTGGACTGCAGGACTGCAGCCCCCCCAATTGTTAAAAGAAAAGACAAACAAAATAAAAAAAATAATTAGTGAGCCCCAGAACTCTGCACATGTGTGCAGAAATCCAGACTGCTGTTTAACCAGTCCAGATTAAGAAAGAAGCATCAGACTACAGATGCCCCAGAAGTCTATGTATTTGCAACTGCATAGACTGGAAGGGGATCGGACTGCAAAGTCTGCAGGCTGGATAGCTATAGCTGTTCTCACAGGAAGGACTTTTGCATTTCAACAGAGCTGGGACTTGTATTGCAAATGGCTGGGACTTTGAAGTTTCAGTAGGAACTCAGGTAGTGTGTGTGTGTGTGTGTGTGTGTGTGTGTGTGTGTGTGTGTGTGTGTGTGTGTGTGTGTGTGTGCGTGTGTGCGTGTGTGTGAAATGCCCCAGTTAAAAATACCTGGTGGCTAGAGTGAATAACTCAGGCTCAAACCCTTTACCTTGGGTGCAGGTAGCAAGAGCCTGAATTCCCTACCCACCACCACTTATGAAAGCTATTCAGATTTTTGTCTCATATTTTTGTTCTGTTCTCTTCCTTATAAAACCTGTGGTTTTATGGATTTTGAATTCACTAAATAATGACAGACATTTGAATTTCAGACTTCATATTCTTCAGAAAGTACACAGTAATACAAAACCTTTTATTCTAGCAATTTTCTAAGTTTATAAGATCAGTATTTGAAATTTGTCCCTATTTTTGGGGCTTTATTCCCCCATTATTGGCTTTATTCAGGTGCTTTGTGCTAAGAGATTGAGGGCTATGGTGAGAACTGAATTCACTAAATGATAGCCATTTAAGTTTCAGTCTTCCTGTCTTTCAAGAAGCAGCTGATTTGACATAGTGGAATGTTGCTGTGACTGTAGTGTACAGGGTCTTGTGTTCAAGACTTGCCAGTGAAATGCATGGTGATAATGCAGGATTTTATTCTATCAACTTTCCAAGATTATACAAGCAATGTTTAAAATGTGTCCCTGTTTTTTGGGCTTTTGTCCCCCCTCAATAAATTTTGACTTTTTCCAGATTTCTTGTGCTGCAAAGTTGAGAGATACAGTTGGATGTCGAGTGGATTTTACAAGGAGCTGAAAGCTTCAGGGGAAGAGAAGTGTAGTGCTGCTTATGTTGCGTCTGCTTGCATTGTTAATAGCACAACAGGTACTGTAATGCTTTTGATGCAGAAGACTGTGGGAGTCCATAGTATGCAGATGCATTCCTGATGCTGTACTGTGTTGTACCTTTAAAGGGGGTAGATGCTGCAGTCCTGAGAATGTCTTCTTTGGCAGAGATACCTAGTAACTATGAACCTGTTATCAGTTTGTCATCCATTCCCTATTGCAATATTACTAGCTTATCATTTTTTTAATGTAACATAGGCAATTTATTCCTCAAGGCCAACAGGCACTTTATTTGTAGATGAAACGATGAAATATAAAGTTGTTTGCTAGCAGCAACCTCTTCATTAGTTGCAGATCTCTTTAATGTGGAATTATTTAGATGACTTTTACTTCTGCAGAGATTGTGCATATTTCCTGATACTGGTAGACTGTAGAAGTTTGAGTAGACTTTTATGATGGAAATGTTCTGAATTGGGTAGTTTTGTCATTATTGGTGCATTCATTTTGTTTCATTGTTTACTGGAAAAATGTTCAAAACAATAAATTTAAAATGCCCTCTAACAACTGTACTGTATTATACACAATCAGGAAGGTGTATCAAAGAACACATGTATGTTTCATGTGCAAGGGGCCTATGATTTGAAAGCAGCCCACAGTTAATCTTTATTTGCCACTTGCCAGATGTACTTTCTTTGAATGTGGGTTTCAATGCTGTTTCAAAGAATGTGAGTTTCAAGGGCAGAGAAATTTTAATGCTAAGTCTATTTTTATTGTGAGACTGCATTGCTTTGTTAAGCAGATGTCTATTAGTGTCTGTGCTGTAAAATGCAAAATAAAAGATTTAAATGAAATCCAAATCATTGTAGAATTAAAGCAGTATGCACATTGCAGTGTTTATGGTAAATGGGGAAAAATAGCCAAGTAATGGGACATTGGAATGGCTGCGGGGGGGGGGCATTTGACCATTATTTTGTGAGGGGGGAAGGCCAGCAAATTCAAACACAGCCCTGGTGGAACTATACCTCTCAACTGTTCAGATTTTTGCAGAATTAATAGATTTTTGCTTATTTTGGTTTGTTCCTCATAAAATTTGTGGTTTTATGGCAAATCATTTAGGAATGAAGTCACTAAATAATGACAGTCATTGAGTTTCAGACTTCATACCCTTCAGAAAAATGCATGCTAAAGCAAGAACTGTTATTCTATCAACTGTCTAAGTTTATACAAGAGCATTTTTTAGTACTGTTTGTACATTCCCCCAATATATTTGGCCTTGTCCAGATTTCCTGCATTAAGAGGTTGAGATGTTCCTGCAAATAAATTGCTTTATAGAATTAGATATATCCAAACCTCTCAACTGTCACTGATTTTGCCTCAAAATGTTACTCTCCCCCTAATAATCCCTCTGCAAAAGTGGCAATTTTGGAAGAAAAAGTGGAGGGTTTACAGTTGATAAATAATTGTAATCAACAGAGTTATAGATTACTTTTATTTCAGAAATGTGTGTAGATTCTCTTATTTTGTCAACTGTTCAACTTAGTACAAATATTAAAAAAGTTTCCCTTCTTTGACAGGTTCCCAGCTGTATTGTGTGGCTATTTTATATTTCTGCATCACACTTTTGGTCTGTTTTTCATAAAATTGTGGTTTTCTGACATATTAGTGGCAAATCATTAGATTGAAGTTAGAAAATAATGACAGATATTTGAGTTTCAGATTTCATACCCTTCAGAAAAGTCATACTAATGCAAGACCTACTATTCTATTATCTTTCTAAATTTATGAGAGGAATATTTTAAAATTATCCTTAATTTTGAGCCTTTGTCCCACTTCTATTAATGGTTTTGTCTACATTTCTTGCTCTGAGGTTGAGAGGTATGACAAAGGTGTCAGGGCCATCATTGTCAGCCAGAGACATTTCAAATTGTGACATACTTGTTGCACCCTACTCCCCCATGCAGTTACTCTGGATGTGTCTAAGCAAGGCAGGGAGCAGTTATGCAGTGTAAGTGTGCAGAGTATCCCCCCATCCAATATACACACAAGTACTGCAGTGGCTTTTCATCTGTCCTTGATTTTGCAGAATGTTCTGGCTTTCGGTCATATTTTTATACTGTTGATTTATGCTTCTTATTACACAGAAAATGCATGTTGTTGCAGTGCCTGTTGCTTTGTGTTTAAGTAGCAATGCTTTAATGACCATCAGGTAAGCTTGTCTGAGATTGTAAGATGCAAGTAAGCTTTAATAAGCATACTGTTAAGGAATTACAAACATTGAAAGCCTTTTTGTTGTTGCCATGCAGAGAATATTTACATAACTAGATAACGTATAAGCCTTAGCTATTGAAATGCATATGACAGTATTTGTAATAAAGGACATGATTACAGTATTTTCAGAAGTCCATTATATTTGTTGGAGACTTGCAGTCATCATTGCAGGCTTTACCCGTAAATTAAACAGAATGTCAATTTATCATGTGTGGTCCATAACCTGTGCAGTAATCCTTTAAGCAATTTATCTTGAGTGTGTTTCTTGTTTGCCATTCATTTTTTACTTTGATCATGTTTTAAAACAGGTAGATAGTTGTTGTCAGGCAGCAGGTCTTTTTTGGCTAAGAAACAATTTTACAAGTGGGGGTATCACAGAGATTGCTACTTTCAGCATGTTACTTGGTACTTTTATAAACCTGAATATAAATTATAATTAGAACTGCAGTGCATGGAGAAGTGGTTTGAGTTGAGTGCTGCTTGTTTTTTTTTATACTTGATTGTGACTGGCATTCCAGTAATGTATTTACAAAGTAATTTATATTTTCATGCCTCACAACCTTTTTGTTTCCATCATGTAGCCAATGCATTGAAATATTTTTTTTCTTCGACACTTCATTTGGTCTTGACTGTACTCACATAATGATGGTTTGACACCCAGGGCAGCATATATAATTAAAGTCCCAGTTTCTGTGGTTTTGAGCATAGCTCCACCCCTTTCTAGTTGGCAACACCCCTTCCTGTTGGCCCCACCCATTCAGCTGTCTACAGCAGCCCCCCCTTTGATTTGAAGTCACCAGCCACCACTGTTTCTTCCCAGAGATTCTTTAGATGATTTTTGTACAGCTGCAACTAGACCTAATCCCACACTTCCATTGCTCATTACAAACTGGATTTGATTTCTAGAAAAAGAGTAGAATTTGGCTCAGCAGTGCTCCAAAATATCCTTCCTTAGGGGCCTGCCAGGGTTACAGTAGCTGGAGACTCTGTCCAATCAGTTAAATGAATGAAAATGACATCAGATTAAAAAGTTATGTACTCAGATATTGTTTGCTCCATCTGTGTTGTCCAGTTTTATTCTTCCTCAACTCCCTGCCCATCTGCCACCTCCTTTTTGCCTTCTGGAGAGATCTAAGAGTTGTATAGGAACCTCTGCTCCTTGTTTGAGCTTCAGCTTCTCTTTTCTGTTCTGCCTCTAGTATTTCCATTACTGATTGTCCTTTCATATCTAGGGCAGCAAACTTGATATTAGGTATGTTAGGTTGGCAGGGCATTGTGGGTAAAGGGAGGAGCTCGAAAGTTCTAGGATCCGATGATCTGGTAGAGGCAGCCAAGTCAGATCCATGTCTCAGATCTGAACCTATCAGTTGAGGAAGAATGAAAATGGACAACACAGATGGAACATTGTGGTGAGTACATAACTTTTTATTCTTCCATGTCACAGGTCTTAACTCATTGTTTACACTGTGTGTATAACTCAGTTGATGCTTCTTCCAGGGTTATGGCCATTGGTACTGTTTTGAGGGGATTTGCCTAGCTGCCTTCTCAGAACCTCCCACACAACATGAAAACTGAGATTTTAAATTCTCCTTTGGCTAGAGATTTATTTTTGCTTTATCTGCTGCAGAGGTTATCAAAACATGTGATGAAAGGACTAAGCTGATACAGGAAATCACTGAGATTTTCAGCCCTCCTTTTCCAAAATGTTCTAAGGGATTCTCTAACCAATCATCCAGTTTTAGCAAAAAAGCAAAATAAACAGTGTCATCAAAATGTGGGTTAACAGGCATTTAAGGAGGAATGGCAGAGGGTTCCAAAAAGGATTCAGGACGCCCCCCCCAAAAAAAACCAAAGACAGTTCAAGAACTCAGTATAACTATTTAAGAGACATTATTCTTCCCTTCCACCCTGGCAGTCCCTTTCCCCTTCCTGAAAGTCTGAATCTCTTTTTTCTCTTTGGCAACAGATAGTTACAGACACATTTTTTTAAATCATTCTTCAAGGTTATAGATGACAGTGGGAGGAAACCCCTCCTTTCCGGGGTGTAATTCCTCTACCACTAGATCACACTCCTCCATTTCCCCTTAAATGCATGCTGTCTTAGGGAGTGATATTACCAGTTCCTTTTTCCAAGTTGGGAAAGGTATTTACTCAAGGACGATATTAGTGCTAAAGAAAGAACATGCTTTGAGACGACTTCTGGATCTTTCTTTCCTAAACCTGTTTGTCACAGTGCCCAAGTTTAAAATATTGTCACTTTACAACCTGTTACCTATACTTCCTCATGTAAGTTTGGTAACACTAGATTTAAAAGATGCTTATCATCACATTGCTATTCATCCAGACTTCAGGCATTTCTTAAAGTTGTATGTGTCTGGATCACATTATTCATTCTGTTCCTTACCCTTTGAACAATCCACTGCATCAAGAATATTCCCAAAGTATCTATCTCCAGTTAAGAGCCCATTGCAGGCTACAAGGAATTCCCATTTCCAATATTTAGTTGACTTGCTTTTTCTTTCAGAGTCTTTTTCAAAGTGTCAGGAATGTCTCTCTTGGTTGAGAGATGTCTTATACAAGCTGGAATTCCAAGAGAACATTCAAATGTCTTTTTTAACTCCTTCACACAGGATTGTGTTTCTGATGTGTCAGCTAGACAGCTCAGTTCAAAGAGCTTTTCTTCCACAGGAAAAAAAAATCTATATCTGGACCTATTTCTAAGGTTTTCCAGTCAGACTTCTGTCAAAGCAAGGGAATACTTCAGGATTTTGGGTCTCATAATACCCCTGACAAGACTCCACTTGAGAAAAATACAGTGATATCTGAAGTCTCTTTGGTCCCAGCACCAACATCCTTTGTCTTTTCAATGCCCAGTGCTGGGGTTTGTCAGAAAAGAAATCTCTTGGTGGAGACAGTAAATTTCTCAAAACCCAGGTCTCCCCTTCTACCCTCCCTGCTCAAAAGTAGTCAGTCGCCACAGATATCTTAGGCTTTGTTTGGGGAGCAGTTTCAGGAGGGCTAAAAGTACAAGATGTACTGAACACCAATGACAGATGCAAGCACATGAATATAAAAGAAATGCTTACCCTGATAAAGGCACTCAACTCTCCGAATCATCTTTGGTTACAGACCTCTTCAAGTTGTTACAAACAATATCACAGTAATGTGGTACATCAACAAACAAGGAAGAACCTGGTCATACTCCCAGAGTAAAACTGTGTGGCAGACAGGCCCAAAGGGAATTAACCTCTGCAGGAAGAGTATCTGAGTTGCAAGCTGCTATGGTGACTCAACTCTATCTCAGTTTCCACAGAGACAGGGTTTCTTTGAGAACTAATCCTTCCTTTATGCCTAAAGTGATATATGAGTTTACACACTATCCATCTCTCCGTTTTCTTTCCTGAACCTAAAACTGAGGGAGAAAGGATTAAGGCACACCCTAATGGATAGAAATTATATCATTGGGTCTTTCAAGATTTGATCCATCTCTGGGGAGTTCCTCAACTAGACCTATTTGAATCCACTCTAAACAATCAGTCGCTGTGATTCTGTTCCAGGGTTCCATGCAAGAATGCCTGACAGAAGATGCCTTCTCCTTTCCTTGGAAAGGAATGTTCCTGTATGCTTTTCCATGCTTTTCACTGATATCCAGGGTACTTCTGAAGACTCAGAAGGAATCACCCAAGATCAGTGTGATGACTCCCTTCTAACCCAGGCAACAATGGTTCTCCCTTATTTTGGAAATGGCCAGAGGCAATTAACACAAGTGTCATCAGAGAATGGATCTACTCACACACAGTTGTAAGTGTTTGATACATCCTTTCATAAATCAATTTCAAGTGACTGCATTTGATGATAAAATCTTAATTATCTTTAGACACCTGTTTACTGAGGATGTGCACAGGTCCTAGAAAGTCATATATTAGCAAATGGAAAAAGTTTAGTAGTTGGTGCCAACAACATAACCAGCACTCATTCAGGGCTAGTTGTTCCCTGCTTCTACAATATTTGTGTGCATTAATATCTTATAGCCTTTCTTACTCTGCCATCAAGGTTCACTAATCAGCCATTTCAGCATGTCTGCCCATGGATCCTACTTTTTCAATGCATGATCTTGTTAAAATGTTTTTGAAAGGGGTTTTGCATAAGTGGCCTCCAAGAAAACTGGTGTCCCCTCCTTGGGATCTTAACTATGTGTTAGAAAAGGTTTACTATTGAAACTCCGAAATGGATGCTGTTGCGTGATCAGGATATTGAAATAAAATACTGAAAATAAAAACATCGGACAGGCAATAATAACGAAAGCGGTAATGTTGACCCATCCCTTTTGACAAAGTTGACATTACCCAATGTAACTTGCCTTACAGTAACTCCCAAGTTATGTTTTGCAGGGGGGCACTGCCACACCCCCTGCTAACTATATATACAAACTCCGAGATCACACTACAGTGAAGAAATAGTACATTTCCCAATCCCCACTGTAACGCGATCTCCAGATAGAATGTTGACCTCACAACAACGAATACACACTAGCATTCGCTGTTATGTAGCCGACCATTTTCAGTTAGACCTTCCATGAACTGGAAATTAGCCTTTCGACCATTCCCAGTTCATGTGAATGCTGTCCAAAATTTCAATAGTAAACCATTAGAAAAGCTATCACTTGCTCCCTTTTAACTTGTTAATCTGGTTCTTAACATCAAAAACTGTTTAACTGATTGCTCTGAACTCTACAAGAAGAACATCTGAGTTGCAAGTTGCTATGGTGAGTCATCTCTATCTTATTATCCATAGAGTCAGGGTTTCTTTGAGAACTAATCCTTCTTTTGTACCTAAAGTGATATCCAAGTTTACACACTATCCATCTTTCTGTTTTCTTTTCTGAACCTAAAAATGAGAGACAAAGTATAATCCATTCATTGGATGTCCATAGACAACTCATGTACTGATTTGATAGAACTAAATCTTTCAGATCTTCAGATCAGTTCATTTCATTTCAAGGTAAGAAGAAGTGACAACCTGTATCAAAAGAGACTAGTTCCAAATGATTGTCTTAGTCTATTACCTTTTGTTTTACTCACCACAAAAAAAAAAAAAAAAAACTATTCCAGGCAGGGTCAAGGCTCCCACTACCAGGGCCTTGGCTTGATCTATGGCTTTCTGGAAAGAGCTGGATTCTAGAAGTATTCCAGTCTAGATAAGGCTTTCCTAGGACCATTCACCAGGGGCTCCTGAACCCTTCACCTTTCGCCTCCCAAATGTATTAGTCTAGGGTAATCTACCCATATAGCTTTGGCTACTGCATTAGTGATCAGTATGATGAACATAGTACACTTGTGTAAGTAAACTAATCATAACAGTAAATATTTGAATGACTGCAGCTCTAGTAGCTGCTTTTTACCTCCATCCATCTCATTTTTTGTTGTGTTCTTATGTAGGGCCTGGACATTCATGTTTTTTTACTCCTATGTGTGACATTTTTGGGGTTCAGCAACCCCCTCTCATTTGGCATGAAAGGTCTGATGAGCTTGTTGCCCAAACCTGATTTTTAGATAGGTGAACTTGGGCTGTCTAATGGTTTGGATGCATGGAAGGTGGCCTGAAGCTGTGGACGCTGGCTGGCAGTTGTATCCTATGCAGGATATAACCTATATAATTTAGGCTACTGCAGCAGTGATTATTTGAACATCTACTATTATGGTAAGTTTACTTACACAACTACAAGTTTTTTCCCTCCTACAAGCCACAAAATGAAGAAAACTAATAAACAGCCTTTGCCACCTCATTTGGCTGCTGAAGTGCCTTAGCCACAGATGGGTGACTCTGCTACGGCCATTACTGGTTCCTCAGACCATTCATCTTTTTCTTTGTCTCCCTGTTGTGTAGTCCCTACAGCCACCATGGACCAGAAGATAGACACATCCTCTGTTGCTGTTTTGCAGCACTTAGTGGACTAGGGAGAACTACTCTTGTCTACTCTGGGAGAAGGAGCATGGAATACCTCTCTGCCTATCCACACTAGAATGACTGTCCCAAGGGAAGATGTGTCTGGAAACAGTGGTTCTGCTTCTTCAGAAATTCCTGTTTAAAAGAAGCAAAAACTTAAGACATATGTCTTCTTCTGTCTCAGTTACTTTGGAGAGGAGTGACTTATTGGGCTTAGCTCAGGGTTTATTTCACACTCTTTATCCTTTCAATGCAGCTGTTTCTGGCAAGAAAAAAGGGATTCTTTATTTTCCGTAGAGGTTCAAGTTTCTGAATGACAAAATGACTGTGAAGGGACAATGGCTGTTTTTTTTTCTCTTCAGGGTTTTGATTCAGATTCTGAGAAAAGTGTGGCTTTTGCCAGTCCCTGTGAAGAATTATTTTTTTCTTCAACTGTTTCTGGAATTAATTAGTTGTTTCTAGTGGAACTGGAATTGTCTTGTTTTAACAGAGCTGCACAGAATTTGGAGACCAGCCATGGTTCTTCTATGATCAACTGTTCAGTCCGAGACATCTGCTGTGTTTTACAAACACTAAGTACCTGATTGCTCTGCCTTTGGTCTTTTAAACTGCATTTTCACTGTACATTGGAACTTCTTTTTACTGCTTTGTTGTACTTCATCTAGCTGCAGCATAGACTAGATTAAGACTTCCTGGATCTAGTTCTGTTTGAATTACCTGAGCACTAAAATCCACCTATCTTTTGTTGGAGAGGGCTCCCTGTGCAGTTGTAGCAGAAGAGTGCGGTCAAGGACCCATCGAAATCAAGGTTGTTGGACCAGGACTCAGTCTTCAGCTTTACAATTGGTTATTTTGTTTAAAAAAGGTTTCTATTAACTGTTATATATATGCCCTGAATTTGCGGATTGGTTTGAGCTTGTTTTATCAGAGCTGCACAGAATTTGGCAACCAGCCACAGTTCTGCTGTAATCAACTGTTCAGTGTGAGGCATCTTTAAAAGTAGCACAACATCACAATAGACAGAGCAGTGGTGGATACCATTGGTGGTTATAGATGCAAACTTATAGATAGATAATTTTCCCTTAATCAACTGCTTGTGCTCCATCAGAGATTTCTTGCTATTGTGCTTCACTGCCAGGTTATACATTCAGCTATGCCTCTGAGATTCCACCACAAGTCCCACCCACTAAGCCCTTCATAGTTTTGACATTTTCATCTGTTCATTAGCCTTACCTGGTCATAGCAGTCCTTTTCCTGATACTGACCACACCACTATACCTAACACTATGGATGGACACTTTCCCACCATTTCTTCAGCCAGCTTGGACAACCTGGGTATCCTGAGGCAATATAGAAATTGCCTCATATACACTGACAACCCACTTCTCCTAATTCACATGACAACCCACTTCTCTTAATTCACACAACTTCAATATGTTACAGATGCATCTATATTAAGAGCCTAGAATCCAGGATCTCTCACTCACCAGTCAGTATATCTGACACAAAGTAGGTTGTCAGCTCAAACACCTCACCACTCACACCTACCACAAAAACAACACCTAAACATACATATGTGGAAGTACTCACCAGAAGCCTGCCTAAAGATCAGAGACCTCACAAACACAAACTCACTTCACATAATACATTTCCAGTAGACCACAAAACACATAAGAGCCCACATACCAGTGTCTCACCAAATAAGCCCCTAAGGCAAAACACAAAATCAAATATTTTAGTCATAGATGACTCCATTGTGAGACACCCAGTGTCCTACTCACCAAGCTGGATAAGTAAAAAGTCAGGTTAGCTGTCTGTCAGGTGCCAGGATGCGACACATAACACATGCACTCAAGTCTGCCAACAACAGACACTCTTATGGCTCCCTCATAGTCCATGTTGGTGTGAATGACTTAAGACGTATCTCACTGGACTATATGAAGAGAGACATGACTGAGCACTCTGATTATGAGACCCAGACAGCTATGTCCCTAGCCTTAAGCAGCACTCTACCTTCACCTAAGATGATGCCACAATACAAACAAAAAATGATTGGCTTCAACAATTGGCTTAGTTACCGGTGTCATCCTAAGGGGATCCAGTACCTGTCAGCCTGGTATGATGTGGTCAGTAGACCTTGGTGCTTTGGTAGAGATGGATATCTGTCACCTCTAGGATTTCGGTTACTAGCTAAGAAACTTGTCCCCCTCCATAATGCCTTTTTAGGGACTGTCACTAGAACAAAATTCCCAGTGTAAACATATCCTCAAAAAAAAACAACCGCAAGGTTATGCTGCTAAATGCTAGGAGTCTAAATCTGAAACTACACTCACTGGAAGCTGTCCTCACTTTGGAAGATGCTGACATCTGTGCAGTCACAGAGACTTGGTTTAAGGCTGCGGAAAGCACCTCGGTCATACCGGGTTATAATGCCTTCCACACTTTCAGACCACTAACTGAAAGCGAGAGAACTAAAGCAGGCGGAGAATCAATTTTCATCAAAGATAAATACACCTCTAGACTATTTAACCATAATAATTCCCTTGAATTACTCCAGGTGCAATTTACTGTAGGAAAGGCACCTTTCCAAGTTATTGCCAGCTATAGGACCCCCTCCATGAACCAGGATACCCCACATTGCATACTTAGATCTACTTGAGTCACTCAAGATACAACCAAACACCCTAGTTATGGGCAACTTTAACTACCCATCCATAGATTGGGGAAATTATATGTGTACTAACACACTTGCCCAAAGGTTCTTGGACTTTGTTAACTCCAGTGCCTTGGATCAATTGGTTGATACTTCCACAAGAGGACCAAACATTCTGGATCTGGTACTCACTAATATGGGAGATTGTTGCACCACCCCAAGTGTGCGTCCCTCTCTGGTGATTTATTTTATTTATTTTACATTTGTTAACCGGGCTAGTCCAACTGGATACATGTCCATTTTCAGTGGAGGCCCGAGGAGAAAAGCTCTGAGCTTACAAAACATTTAATATTACAAGTAAATTAAAAACAACAGTACACTACAGTTCTAGGCAGACATGTCATTCTACAGCAACGTAACAGTCATTTGAATGAAAACCATCATTTTATTTTATTTAATTTATTTTACATTTGATCATAAATCAGTCTTGTTAGAAGCAACAATAGTAGACTAAAAAACTTCTCCAAAGTCAATTACAACTGATTACATGATGGCATTAATTGCTTTATAGCACCTGCCCCACTGATGGGAAGGACACATATAGTGGGATATACTCCAGTGCCTAGTATAAATATCTATAAAATTGCATTGATTTAGCAGTACCTAATAAAAGCAAAGCAAGATCCTCAAACAAGAACAAACCTGCCTGCTGGACATCTGCCATAAACAGGTTATACAATAATAGAAAGAAATTGCTGTCTACGAGCAGGAAATAATGGTCTCTAAATTGAAAGCACTCCCTCCTCAGCTTAAACAAGCAAATAAGACACCTTGTAAATAATTCCAAAGGTAACTACAAATCCAAACTAGCTTCCCTAGCTACGGATAATCACAAGGCTTTCATTACCTACATCTGAAACCTTAAAGGTAAAACCCAGATTTTTGTAGACCTGTTGTTAATGGCACCACATATATACTGAACCCATGGAAACAGCCAATCTACTACTGGACAGGTTCAGTAAAAACATCTCCTTCATGTCCCCATCACATATACCCCAAAGCATCCCTACCACCTGATCTCCACCCAGTATCTATAAGGAGCAAGTCTTAAATGCTCTTTCCAAAGCTAGAAATACAGCCTCTATGGGATGTGATAACATCCCAGATTGTGTTCTTAATGGATTAAAACAGGAATTAGCAGCACTAACTGCTGAGTATTCTTTTCAACCACAGCCTAAGCAGTGGTTTTGTCCCTGTAGAATGGAAAACAGCTACTGTCATCCCTTTGCATAAAAGGGCTGCATCCACTGACCCTGGGAACTATAGACCCATAAATCTGACCAGCCTCATCTGCAAGGCCATGGAGAGAATCATCATGGACCTTATCAAGAAAGACATAGGAGAACTTCAAATGCTTAACCTGACCCAATTTGGCTTTGTTAAATGAAGATTGTGCCTGTTAAACGTAGTGGACTTCTTCGAGACAGTCACCAGAGCCCTGAATGAAGGTAAATCTGTCCCTATGGCCTACCTGGACTTAACCAAGGCCTTTGACACTATTCCCCACTCAGGCATCACTTGTAAACTCATCCAGCTGGGGATTAACATGTATATTGTCAGGTGGGTTGCAAGCTGGCTCACCGATAGAGCAGATACAGTCAAAATAGGGAACTAAACCTCCACCAGCAGACCCATAACCAGTGGTGCTACACAGTGATCGGTGCTGGGGCCCCTATTGTTTAGAATCTACTTGGAAGTACAGGCAAAAATAAAAAGTCTGCAGCTAACGAAGTTTGCTGATGATTGCAAACTGAGAGTGGTCATTGAGTCCCCAGACAATGTCAATATCCTACAAGAGGGGCTCATACAGACCAATGATTGGTGCCAAAGTCATGGGCTTAAACTCAGTGCAGAAAAATGCATTATCATCCCTTCAGCAAGGACAATGTCTCTGTAGATTACTACATTAATAACAACAACCTAAGCACTCAATCAGTGTTGAGAGATTTGGGCACATAGGTTGACAGCAACCTATCCTTTGACTAACATGTCTCCACAGTGGTAAGAAGGACATTCTACATTGCCCACCTTATAAGTAAGGACATTGCTTCCAGAACAAAAGAGGTGATCACCCCCCTGTACTCTTCCCTCATCAGGCCAATAATAGAGTACAGTGTTCTCTGTGGTATGTCCCTTACCAGGCACCTGCAGCAACTGGAGAGACCTCAAAGGTTTCTTATGAAGAAAATTCAGGGTCTTCAGCACATGTCATATGTTAACAGACTGAAATCACTGTCACTATACACTGTGTTGTAAAGCAAATCACAGGCCAATTAACTTCCCTTAAGGACTCCACTCACAAATACTTGTAGAAACGGCACCAAACAAACAGGCAGAGTCCAAACTGGCCAATATTAATTTATTTGTAAAAGATTAGTGCTTTCGTGTAAAACCCTTCTTCAGGCAAACTTTACATTCATTAAAACATATTTATATACGATTAAAAATTAAACAATTGTGTTTAAACAGCCAGTCACTTCTTGCGTTTAACCCGCCTTCTTTTTAAGGCTGGTTTTAAAGGGACAGAGTTATTTAGTCTGTGTGGAGTATCAGCAGCCAATTGTATAATCCATTTTAACTCTACATATTCTGTATTGTTGACAGCATCAACCCCCTTTTTCCCATATTAACAGTATGCAACACCATCAAGGAAAAAAACATGATCTGGAAAGGCTGAAACATGTTGATATAAAGCATTATGTTCATCCTTAAGTTTAATAGATGACAAATGATTCAAAATTCTTGTTTTCAACTTGCAGTTAGATTTTTTAATATAAAAACTGGGACATGATTTACACTGTGCTAAGTAAATCACATTCAGGGCCGGATTCACGATGGCTTGCATGGAGTCTAAGAGTAGAGTAAGACTCCATGCAGCCATCATGTCCGATGAGCGATCCAGGAACAGCCTGCAGGGGTGTGCAAGAGAGCTCCTAAAACGGCTCTTACACGGACAGGGCTGGGATATTCAAATTACCTCAATTGCAGATTAAAGGCATGCAAATGAGGTAGATTTGTGATTCAGGAAACCTGAACCTGTCCGAGTAAGAGCAGTGTTATTTGTAAAAATGTACTCAGTTGACAACTGAATACCATTCTGCAAATAGCAAACCGGAGCCATGACAGCTCCAAATAAAGGTTGCATCCAGTGCAGGAAGCATGCCAATGGCCAAATATATGGCCATTGGCAATGTTTCCCGATGCAATATGAAAAAAAAATAATTAATTTTTTTCTCCGATTTCCGGTGTTTAAGAGTAGCACAGCGCCGCGCAAATGGGCTGCGCTCTAAAAAACCAGAAAACTAAAAATTAAAACCCACAAATGTGGATCTTATTTAAATTGTTAATGTACAATGCAAGAGAATGGCAGGCTGAAGACAACATGGCCACAGAGTAGAGGTTGCTAAGGGGGGAAGCTCAGTCTAAGAGATGTAACCAAGCATTAGTAGGCAATCGTATGCAAAGGAGGGTTAGGATAGTGAATTGCAAGTTTACATAGCAAATGAGCACAGTCAGTGGAGTGTAGGAGTAGGATAAGGGGAGTAACAGAGTAGAAGCTAGGTGACATCACGAGTGGGGTATGTATGAAAGAAGTGAAGCTCATTGGAGCAGAGTGGCATGTGTCAGCTGTCATTTACACATCATGGAAATAAGTGTGTCAACAGGTAGGCTAGGTAAAGGCAAGAAATGGAAGGTGTATGCAGTGGAAAACACCAAAGTTTCTTGCTGAGCGGGTATGTGTGCGTGTGCGTGCCTGTAAACCTGAGTAAGACAGAGTGCATGTATGTAAGCGTGAGTGCGTGCGTTTAAGCCGGAGTAAGCATGTATAAGGCTGTTTAAAGAGTTGTAAGCGCGTTTGCATTGGTGTGCGTGCGTTTTAACCTGAATAAGCAAGTTTTAGTCCGTGTAAGCATGTGTGCGAGCATGTGAGCTGCTGTGAGCATGTTTGCGCTTGTGTGCACGGCACTGCCCCCCCCCTGAGGAAACAGAAAGGAAAAAGGAAGCACAACAAATAGTAGGAAGCTACCAGGGAGTACTGGCAGAGCTAGCAGGTGAAAACAATCAGAATCAGGCAATTACACAGGCAGTATATGAGCCCAGCCCAGCCTAGCACTTAAAACTCTGCAAACAACAGTCCATTATGTTTCTTACAACAGGCACTGCAGAAAACTAATAGAAGTGAAAACTGAAAAAGCTTTACTGAGACAAAGAAATGTTAGGGGCTGCCATTGCTGTTATATGGGGACATATGCAACACGCTGAGGGTGGTGACAATGGAAATGCTGCTGGACAACCCACAGTGAGGAGACAGAGAAGAGTGTACAGGCCCCGGGTAACCTACCAGGGGCTACATGAGCTGGAGATAGTGGAGCGCTATAGAGTGGACAGAGACCTCTTGCAGCAAATTGTTGAGCTGTGCAGGCCACGCCTCACACACAGAACCAACAGAGGGGAAACCATCCCAGTGGAAACCAAGGTATGTGTTGGCCTAAGAATATTAGCAACAGGTACCTTCCAGAGACCAACTGGTGATATGATGGGGATATCACAGGCATCAGCATCCAGGGTACTGCACCAGTTCCTGGATGCCATGTCAGCACATGTCGGTGATCATGTATAGTTCCCTAATTCCCATGAGGTATTGGCCAGCAATATGCATCTCTTTCAGCAAATAGCAGAATACCCTGAGGTAGTGGGTGCAATAGACTGCACGCACATATGCATCAAAGCACCAGCTGGTGAGCGGGGTAGGGTCTACTTCAACCACAAGGGCTTCCCCTCCATCAATTGCCAGGTCGTATGTGATGCCCAGGGCATAATACTGAATGTGTGTGCTGGCTGCCCTGGAAGCTACCATGATTCCCATATCTGGCATCTGATGCAGCTGTACCAGACATTTGCCAATGGGGACATCCCACATGGTCACCTAGTGGGGGATGCTGGCTATGCACTGGAGCCTTGGCTGATGACACCCATCAGAAACGCACACACACCTGAACAGGAACACCATAATGAGGCGCACGCACAAACACGTAATGTAATCGAGCGTGTGTTTGGGCTGCTCAAGTCATGGTTCCGGTACCTGGATACATCTGGTAGAGCCTTGCAGTACTCACCAACTACATGTACCAAAATTGTCATGGTATGTGCTATGCTACATTATATGATCCTGCGAAAACAGCTGAAGCAGGACCAGCATAGGCCTGGACCAGACAGCCCCCCACCATTGCCAAGGCCATCACAGGCAGAGCGTGACTCGGAGGAGGAACAACCTGAGCCTGCCCCAGTAGGTAGAAGGAGGTGTGTCCAGTAGGCTTTGGCCTTGGCAAAGAGGCAACGCATAGCACATGCAGTGGCTCAGTAGGAACTCTGGAAATGATACCTCTCTCTGACTTGCACATATAGTAAAAGGGATGCCTAAGTTGACACTACCTGCTTTCAAACATGTACAGGGAGTGTAGTATGTGCATCCGACATAGGCAGCACTGCAGCACCACCTGAGGCATGATTGCCATGTGTTAAGCAATATAAAGCAGTGCTAAACAGCATTTACCACCATGTAGTATATGCAAACAAAATCACACACACCATCTAGCACAACTGTGGTCAATGTTGAGTAATATTGGGCAACGTCCAGCAATGTTGGTGAATATTGAGCAATGTCGGATAAGCCTGGTCTAAGTAGGGCATAGCTGAACAAAAGCCAACATGCTCATATTTGCTTAACTGGCCCTTAAGCAGTCTGGTCTGCTCAGTATGAAAATATAAAGCAGTGATGGGCCTCGAACCCAGGATACTGTGCACTATAGTTAAAGTACTGAACCACTAAACCATGACAGTATTGCAGTGGTTAGCCTGTATGAAGGAATGTTGATAAGTCTATGCAAAGTATTTCATGGAAACCCTGCAGGCACAGCATAATCCCTGTCGAGTTATGACACAAAGGTGAGTCCTGCAGTATGAACAGAACCTGACTTCCAACACACACAGTATAAATGTTAATATTGGTCATGTTCACACACATCAACAAATGTAGTGGACCTCAGATAGCAACATACTGAAAGGTCACACTGGGCATGCTCACACACTTGAATAAATGAGACAAATGTCAGGCAACAAAACACGGAAAGCCTGAACTGGGCATGCTCACACACTTGTCTGAGTACAGCAGTGGGCCACACATATCTGGCAGTTGCATGTGTTAACCCAGGAACCTCACACTATCCAGCAATCCACCCTGTGTACACAGTTATATGACAACCGACACATATATAATATAGTGGAAATCTGTCATAATCAAATATGTTCTACAGATACCGAAGTTGTTCATAGAAACTGGTAAAGCAAAGACGATAAAGACCTGCAAACAGTATCAGCAATAAACATTGTGCATCCCGAACATTAGCATAGGTTCAGAGGTTGATACTAGGCTATCTGCCCTAGGGCATGTACAAGCATAGCCAGAGTGTGTTTGGCATTCACAACCCTGTCAGATTACTACACTGTGCATGTGAATAGTAGGTCACACAAGACAGCCCATGTACATTTAGGCTAGTATGCCTCTGTCTAGCAGGGACTCAGAAGATATCCCAGGGGTAAACATATGATCACCCATACAGTCATCAAGATGTCTCTTGTAGGTGGTCAGTGGGTGGCTCTGCCTATGTGAAACTGGGATTACAATCCGGAGTGAGTGGAGCCTTTGGGACAAGAATCTGTCCCTCCAGCATGTCCTATTAACATCTGTGCTGAGGTATATGTCCCTGGAGTGTGTAGCTCCAAGGGAGTCAGATATCCTGAGGTGGAGCATGTCCAGTAATTCTGGGTTGGGTATATCTGTAAACAACAGGCACACATCATATCCGAGTAGGTGGTAAGCGACTGAGTAGAGTTGGAGTTACTGCATCCGAACTGTGCAGGGCATCTGTGTGAGTCCCTAGATCTGCTTGGTGAGGAACTTCTGTGGCCAGTACAGTTGCTGCAGGTGTCGGGTAAGGTACACCACAAATGTGGCATTGTAACCAAGCATGGTTGTGATGAGTATAGGGGCACAATGACCTCACTCAATCTAGATGTGAAACCATATGGGATAAGGTGGCCTATATAGAAGGTCTGTCCAACCACTTTGGCAACGTCATTGTCAAAGGTGACAGTACGAACAAGTCATGTCCCAAACCCCTAACAACTCCTACCATATGTAATGGAGTACTACCTATGTGGTAATGTGTGGGCATGTTGTTATTCCCAAAGGGGATGACTATGCAACTAATGGCATTTATCTGTAGGCCATGGCTCAGGCACCAGTCATCCATCTCTGTGAGACCCTGTTTGAGTATGCATGTGGCAGCTGGAGAGTTAATTACGGCACCCAGTTTGCAGGCAAGTGCAAACATGGTCAGCCATATTCCCACTGTGGTAGCTTGTACATCAGACAAATATATACTGAACAAGAGAGGTCCCAGGACCAAGCCGTGTGGGATGTCATGCGTAACTAGTGTATAGTCAGACATGGCACCTGCAATTCTGACCATGTGGGTGCTATCCCTGATCCAGGTAGCAATCCATTGTGTGAGATATGTGTCCATATCGACGCTGGTGAGCCTATGCATAATGGCCCAGTGGGTTATTGTGTTGAAGGGTTTTGCAAGGTGCAGGTAGGCTGTGTGGACAACCATCCCTATGTTGATGGACCTGTTAACCATTTAAAGAATACAAACAGGTTCAAGAGGCAAGATCTGCCCACAACATTGCTGAAATGTGTAGGACACAGTGTCTGTAGGTTCCCGATGTCTATGTGTATGAGTCCCATGACAATACGCTCCATAGCTTTGCAGAACAGGCTAGTTAGGCTTATAGGGCAATGCTGTATGTGGTCCGTTGTGGCACCAACTCTGTGGAGTGGGACCACTGTCACTGTACGCCATTCCTTGGGTACATATCCTGTAGTAACTCCGATATTGAACAGTGCTGTAATGTAAGGGTTACGTCTGTCATGAAGCTCGTGTAAGATGCAGGCCGGGACACCATCTGGTCCCATTGATGCTGTGATGTACGCTTTGTGGAGGGCAGCACTCACCTGTTACTGTGTGATGTCAGGGAGGTTACACTCTGTTGGGATGGATAGTTGCTCCTTAGGAGGGATTGGGGGGAGACATCTGCACTGAACCTGTTTGCCAGGATGTTGGCAATGCCAGTGGGTTCAGGGTAAGTTTAGTCAGTATGCAGTAGCTCACAGCATATCAGTGAGTGTCCACCCAGGTTCCTGACATAACTGAAGAAGGCCGTGTGATAGTTCTATGTGTCTGGTGCAATTGTCCGGTAGAAGCGGCCCTTAGAAAAGTTCATGAGTGATCGTAGCTGTCTGCTAGTACAGATCACAGATGCCTTCCCCGTCTGGGATTGTGCTCTATCATGTAGTAGCTTCCTCCTGATGTTGTACAGCTTATTAATGGCTGGGGTCTACCAGACAGGTCCCCTGCCATTGGAGGAGTGAGTCCTGTTGTTATTTGGGATTGCACAATCCATGCAGTCCACTAGGTGTCCATAGAATGTGTATGTAAAGTATTCAGCAGTCTGAGCCATATTTGCCACTGTCTCAGGGTCTCTGAAGGATACCACCTTGCTTTGGTGAAGTGAGATGTTGGCTCATGAGAAGTTCACCAAGATTACCCAGGATGGGTGTGTGGAGGGTATATGTATGTCCAGTGAGATACATGTATGTTCTGACCTTACCAATGAGAGGTATATCGCTGGTGTGGAACATAGAGTCCCCATGTTGGTGATGATCAGGTCCGATATGTATTCCTCCTTGTGGCTGTGCTGACTGGTTGTGCCATAGCATGAGTCTACAAATTGTAGCGACTGTTGGGCAAGGGTGTTGGGGCTTGAGTAGTATCCCCAGTCAATATTTGTGTATTTGAAGTCACCCAATATAATGGTGTTTGTGGAGACCTTCATATTCTACATAGTTCCCATGAAAGCCGTGTGTGGTTCCTGAGTTTGGGAGGGTGGTCTGTAGCAGGCAACAAACTGAAAGGCAGTTTTGCACAATGGTAGTTGTATATGTATGGTCTGTGATGCTTTGTGCAGTGCTACTAACCCAGAGGTGTGTGTATCTGTGATGTATATGGATACTCCCCCTAGTTGTGTTGTCTGTTCCAAGTCTTGTGGTCAGAAAGCATGGTATGAAACATAACCTGGTAGTGCTGTTGTGCATAAGTGAGCCTGAACCAGGCATCTGTTAGTGCACAGATATAACTATCCTCCATACTGATGAGAGTCCTGAGTGGCTGCAATATGAGGGTAACACATCTGGTGTTGAGCAGCATTACCCTTAGTTTCATTTAACCTGCAATGTCTATGGAGGTGGGTCTGTCTTTTGAGCCCTGCTTAAAAAAGGCACTATGGTGGTAACAAGAGCCTTAGCCAGCATTTGAAAGTCCAAGGGTGACAGGTGCAAGCTGTCTATAGTGAAGCTACGTGGCATGTCGAGCATGTGGCTGACAGACACTTTATCCCCTATGAATGACACCAATTTGTTAGCCAACTGTTAAACATGATATATTTGTCTGTATACTGTGACATCATAATTGGTGGGTGTAAGATGCTAGACAAGGTCAGGGTCATACTGGCCTGGGCTACATGATCAGAGTGTTCCTCCATGTATCATGTCATGTGGTCCGGGGAGTAACGTCTGAGGTTTTACGCACCAGCATGGACAATGATGGTGCCAGTCCTGTACTTGCTTTGGAGTGACCTGACTGCATGTGTTATGTGGCAGATCCTGGCACCCAACAGACAGCCCAAAGTGCTGGCTATTTATTTTTTATTTTCCCGACAGACAGCCCAAAGTGACTATTCCCTTGTTTGGACTGGTGAGTGGTACGTCAGTGTGTCTGACAATAAGTGTCGCCTATTACAAGTGTATTAAGTGTGTTGTTTAGCCCGAAGGGAAGTGACTGTGTTGCACACTGACATTGTGAACTATGTGATATGTGGGTATTGTAGTGGGGTAGCAGTTGTGTGTGTGTCTGCTTTGGAGGTCTCTGCTGCTTAGGCAGAGTTCATTTACAGCATCTGAGTATGTCTATGTTTGATAATGTGGTATAAGTGCTGTTGCTAGAGGATATGTGAGACTGATATGTGGTGTGTGTGGTTACCTTCACCACCTGATAGACTGTGCCAGTCATGGGTTGAGAGAGTTCAGCACACTGTATGTCTATATAGGTGCATCTCACACATATATCTGAGTTTGTCGGGAGGAGGAGAGGGCTGTCTGTGTACATGAGGCAGATGTGACATTGTGTCAACATCACAATATTCACCAGCTGGACTGGAGAGTACACAAAACCGACCCCTGGACATGCAAGGATATTATGATGACATACTCTGTAGCCTGATCACAAAGGATCAGTAGGGTGTTAAGTGTGTAAAAGAGTATAACAGGGATTAGTACTCAGGTTTGTTGGTGTTTTGTAAAGAGTAGCAAGAAGGAGTCCAGAGTGAATCATGACACCTCCTTCAGCTATGTCATAAATAGCAATGTACACCCATATATGTCCTGAGTCAGGGCCAACTGTACTTGACTGACAATGCCAACATCCTGACAGACAGGCCCATATATACATACCCACCTCCCACTGATGATAGTCCATATCATCATACCAGGAGATATCACATGTAGAATGGATGAGCAGCTACCCCCAATGCCAAAAGCATGCCAGCAACTGGAATACATTGATTCCCAATATGTGTCATGCATAAACTACAGAACAAACAGATCCTGCACCTGAACAGTCAGCTGAGCCTCACCCCCTACACAGGATGTGGAACCAATGAATGTGTTACAGCAACATAAGGCACTCCCCACAAGTGTTGGTGCACAACACACCATGGGAAGTACAGTCCAGTACACCTATGAAGTCTGATCTGCAAGGTCATGGAATCCATCTTGGTTGGAGTCATAAACAGAGCTATTGGAAGCTGACATACACACAACCCTACCAACTGTGGTATGTTCATGTGCGGATCATGGTTCCCAAACATGCTAGACTGTTTGCAAGGCAGCCACCCAGGACATACATCACTCAACACAACTACACATGTCTCACATAGACTTTGAATAGCCCTTTATCAACATCCCAGACACATGTAGTATCCACAAAACCAACAAGCTGTGCATAAATATGTGTTGACATATAAAGGAATGTCAATGTGTCCACAGATAGATCACACAAGGTACGGATTATGAGGTCCTGTTCAAGCTGTTGACACCTGCTGACCCACATGGACCATTCCTGGAATGGCATAAAACAAAGTGTACACACATCACCATGTCCAGTCTGATGATGTCACCATCCTATAAATACAGCAGGAGAAGGGAAACCAGCCAAAAAAGCAAATAGCGTGCCGTGATAATGCGTCTCTCTCTAGTATCATAACATAGTTAGGTAGGGATTTGAATCCTGCAAATGCTGACTGTGTGTGCGGGGTGTATGTGTGCAGTTTCCTTTAAGAGGAGCACCCTTTTTGGAGACTGGGAAAACTCACTAAAAGAGGTACATTCCTCTTTGGAAAGTCTGATGATGTCACCATCCTACAAATACAGCAGGAGAAGGGAAACCAGCCAGTATAGCAAATAGCGTGCCCTGTTAGTGCGTCTCTCTCTAGTATCGTAACATAGTTAGGTAGGGGTTTGAATCCTACAAACACTGACTGTGTATGTGGAGGGGGGTGTGTGTATGTGTGCAGTTTCCTTTGAGAGGAGTGGTCTTTTTGGAGACTGGGAAAACTTACTAAAAGAGGTGCATTCCACTTTGGAAAGTCTGATGATGTCACCATCCTACAAATACAGCAGGAGAAGGGAAACCAGCCAATAAAGCAAATAGCACGCCATGTTAATGTGTCTTTCTCTAGTATCATAACATAGTTAGGTAGGGTTTTGAATCCTGCAAACACTGACTGTGTGTGTACAGTTTCCTTTGACAGGAGTTCCCTTTTTGGAGACTGGGAAAACTCACTAAAAGAGGTACATTCCTCTTTGGAAAGTCTGATGATGTCACCATCCTACAAATACAGACAGAGAAGGGAAACCAGCCATTAATGCAAATAGCGCACCATATTAATGCGTCTCTCACTAGTATCATAACATAGTAAGATAGGGGTTTCAGTCCTGCAAACACTGACAGTGTGTGTGTCACTGTTGGTCAATGCAGTGTGTGTTTTGGTTTTACTATGGTAGGACATATTATGATTAAAACAGTAAGTGCATTGCACACGTCAGGTATCTGCATGGCAAATATATATGTGTACATGTCCCCTCAATTGGTACATGGGTGTGAAGCCTGCATACTACATGAATACATCTGTTTCCATTGACAGGTTGTGTCGCTGCTTCTCAGATCGTAGGTCACAAATGTATGTATTTGACAAGGCCGTCCACTGTTGTGATCTGTGGCCAAGGTCATCTGTGCCACACACCCCCATGACAGTTACTAAAGAGTAGTGTGAGTGAGGGTATATGCCTGGGGTATATGTCAGACATGTTCATACACAACAATGACTGGCAATAAGGGACAGTCTGTATAGGTGTACAACTGCCTTGTGGATATGCATTCAGGCCTCTAATGTTGTATGTGATACACCGAGGGACTCCACAATACATATGGATATGTGGATACCAAGGGACACATGACATAACACGAGGCTGTATGTACACATTGGTACCAAACATACATGTTGAGGTCTACCATCGATGTGGCACTGATGGGATAGTATTTATAATAAATGTGGATGACTATGCCATAGCCGGCTTACTGCTATACAGCATGTATCAGACAACAGGTTTCTGTCTGTATGATACCCTTGTGTAGGATATGCGTCCTATCCAGAGAATGCATTGTAGGCCAATGCCTGCATTTCCAGATGTGGATGGACACATCCCTAGTGTGTTTGCATGTACCTAAGGGGGCTATATGCCAAACAGGTGTGGTCCCAGGAATGGGTGGCAGTCAATACTATTGATTAGTGTTAGAGTATAGTACCGGACGGATCCAACTGTTACTGAGTTCCCTACAACTGTGTGTCATTTGTCAGGATATCATCCAATGATTGCTTATAGTCATGCTGTTGAGGTTGTGTATACTACCAGACTGCAAATCATTGACAGATATTAACAGTATCACCCACAGCATAGTGTCAACCCATGACATACACACATGTGGACCCATGTTAGTACATAACTGTAGTAGAATGCATACTGGCCATTGAAAGTTACTATGAGATGTTAACAATGTGTACAACAGGGTATGCCACACGTCCCATGTGTCCACCATGCACGTACATGCAGACAGTGCGCACCCACCATGTTCACAGATGTACACTTGCTAATCTGTAATGCCCACATCACACACATACTGTCCACTCACTAACACATGGTGGCAACACATTACACTTCAGCCAAGTGGCACATGGGTGGACAATACATACTCAGACCTAACAGTGGTGTAAACAATGCTACATTGACATTCAGAGCTTTGATGCATAATGCCTGCTCAGACATACCTACAAGGATGTCATTACACTTTCCTGTTGACAACTTGCTAATATTGCTACACTGCTATAATGTCACCCTGTGCATCAGCACCATGTTAGCCTGTTCCTGCATCAATGTTACAGATGACAGGAGGCGACACAGGTAGCATCATATGTGCAGAGTGTGTTGCTCTTTGCCAGAGCCTGACATTAACCCATCCAATTGACATGTGTGTGTGTGTGTGTGTGTGTGTGTGTGTGTGTGTGTGTGTGTGTGTGTGTGTGTGTGTGTGTGTGAGGGACAACAGTACAGAATGGGCCAACATTGATGTAATGTGTGTGTGTATGTGTGAGCCCTAGTTGTTTGGTTAATGTGTGTGTGTGTCTGCATGCACACAGCTCCACCATATGGCTGCCATATACTGTAGTTTGTGGGACAGCCACAGATTGTGTCTGCTAGGCTGTACAGATCACTGTCTCCGGCCACAGACACAGTACCTGTGCCTGACAGGGGTGCTACGGACAGTATCAGTTACCAACCCCAACTGGGTACTGTCATCAGAGGCAAAGGTATGATGACTGGACCCACGTCCCTGCTGGGACTGGCGGAGCCACGTGCACGTGGTCTACTGGGACGGTCAATGGACAGGCCAGCCCCAGCATGGCTGAGGCTGAAACTGCCACTACGGGAGTGGCTGTGAACAGTGGGCCGTCCGCGACCACTACCAGCTGTTGCTGTTGCTGGCATGCATCCATGTCAATGTCACAACCGTCGTGCACGGTCCTGGCTCATGGAAGACATATTTTTAGAGGGCATCTACTGTCTCTCCCCAATGTCTATCAATGACCTTGGTGTAATTCCAGATGGCACCAGCAAGGTCACGGATGCTGTCATTGATAGCAGTGTAATTGGCCCCCTGCGCCCTAAGTCCCTGTCTGGTGTACCATTCCATATGTGCCAGAGCCTGCATTACAGCCCAGAACATACTGGACATTGTAAGACCTGTGAGGGCATGTCTGCCAGGGGCAATATGACCAGCGGTGCTCCCCCGAGAACCCCTGGACCTCTGCCTATGTGGTACCATTCCAGGAATCTGGCTATTGCTGCTGTGAGGGGATGCAAGTGCCATGGGTACCACACTCTCCTGGTCAATGCCAACTGTATGCTGTCCCTCACCTATGGCCATTGGTGATGAGGGATATATTGGCAGTATGAGTGTGTGCGTAGATGGGGTTGAACACTGTGTAGTGTTGATTGGCGGACCAACAACAGACCCTGTCAAACCTTCCTGTGCCAGAATACATTTCATCATCACCACTATTCATGGCAGTGGCTTCAGGTTCCCTGCTGTTTTTGGCCACCCCTAACTCAACACCTGTGAGAGGAAGACAGGAAACACACTTTACAGTCTGCACATGATGCATGCACACATGCACACATGCACACATGAACACATGCACACATGCACACATGCACACATGCACACATGAACACATGCACACATTAACACTCCTCACTACAGCACATACACACACACACACACACACCAGCAATCCAACACATACTCTATAGTGGATGAAGGTGGGTGCCAGTATCACAAGGCAAACAGTCACCACACACACGTGTCAGCATGCAGAATATGTGTTGCACAAGACCATGCAGTGCAAGTGTAGGCGCCCCTATTTCATGGCAGTGTACATGGCTTTGATGCAACTGTGTAGATGTTCAATGATTGGCTACACCCTGGAACACAATGTGTACCTGGACACAACATTGCTGTGCAAGTATTATCAGCTCTGTAATGCCCTGTGCACCATCACTCACAGGTATACATGCCATGGCTGCATGTGTTCTCTGTGTGACACATAGATTTCCATGTCTGAGTACAGTGTCTGTGTCCATAGCAGATAATAGTGGGCACAGGTCTAGCACACGCATGCTATGTACACACACACGGGATGAGTGGTGCATGTTGACGTGACAGAATCCCAATGCTTGACATGGCCAGTGTACAGTGGTTATGGTGAGTGTGGGACATATTGCAGATATGTCAGTGCCAGCCATGGCATGGCATGCTACACGACTGCAACATTAAACACCACACATACCCAATGTGTGTCATGTGACCTATACACCCACTAGTATTCCAGGACATATATGTGACACTTTGCTCGGATGGCGACTGCTGTGCATATTGTGTATACTAGCATATGTAAGCACACACACAACATGCTATGCATATTGTGTATAAATGCATATGTTTGCACACACACAACATTGAGGTGCACAGCAATGACTGCTATGAGTAGTACTGTGGTCACTGTAACAGGATGGGGTGTAGTACCCTGTGCCATCATCATCATCATGCATATTGTGGTCACTCACAGCTACTAATGAGTGCCAGACCAAAGCCTAGCATGCTGTACCTGAACTGCAGTGCCATGGCTACATTCACAATTACACAGCCACTTTGCACATGGGTGTGTGAGGTGCCCGATAGGGAGCATTGCCTAACATGACTGTGTTATGTGTTGAAGAGTATTGCACAGCCCCATGATAGGCCTCTACCCCTGAGGTACACCATGTGTGTGTGCATGACATGTGGGATACTGAAGTGTGACCTTACAGCGGGTGTGTGGTAATGCCAAATGTAGCATGTTTTCGTGTCCTGCATATGATAAACGTGTTCTGTTGTGTACAGCTGTAGCAACTATGCATATCCAATGTGCAGTACAGTGTTGCCACAAATGTGCCTGCTGCACTGTGCATTGCATGTGATTGAGGCAGCTACTGACTTTACTGAGATGTTTAATGTCTCACAGCAAACATGCACAGCATGCATTATGCATAGGTGTGTTACGTGTACATGGCCTACACCTCACCTATGACATGCACATGTCATTACCAATATTAAAGTGTTAACACACTCACCAGCATGTATCGTCTGCCCTGCTGTCACACCAAAGGGACCTACAAGAATATGACACAGTTTGTCAGTCGCCACAACTGTGGCAATGATACTGTGAGTGTGCTAAACTACAGTAGAACAACAGTCAACAGTCACAGGTGTACAGATACTATTCCAAATATCAGTATTGCACACAATAGGCAGCACAACTGCTGAACACACAGTACACATCTCACATATGCATATTCTAACAATACAGGTAACAGTAGTCTACAGCTAGGGCATATTACCTGCATGCTCCATGTCATCATGCTGGGTGGCTCCGGCCTCCATGATGACACATGTGTGATGCTGTTGCTGCTGTAGGCCAGGAGCCACCATGCTTAGGAGCAGCTCCTCCACTCTGGTGAGGGGGATGTATGGCCACCCCACCACCTGTGGCAAGCTGTTGTCTATGGATATCAGACACATGCTGCCGGACATGTCTAATTAAATCACTGCAGTGATGGCGTACCTGCTCATATGTCCGGTTATGCATGCCTATGTCATTTACCCGACGAACAAGATCTTGCCACAGTGCAGTACGCTCACGCTGGTGCTGGCTGGCCCTGGAAAACAGCAGTGTATAGTGCTGCACCAGGCTGTTATGTATTTCCTGTTCCTCTGCAGCTGTATAGGATGGATTGTGTTGATGAGCCATAGCCCTGGAAGACAATTAAACAAAATATGTGTGAGCAAGTCATGTGGCACACTTAACATTATTAAGTACAGATATCATTTAACTACCATATATAGCATCTGTTTGTCTGTCAGAGGATACACACATTCAATACCACATATCAGTGCTCAGCCCACAACTGGCTGACAGTGCCTGCCACACTCCATATAACAAACCAGTATACACCAGTACTCGGCACACTGTTTGGGATACAATGCACAACCTCACCACGGGGATATATATCAAGCTAATGCATGAAGAAATATGTCATCCAATGCAATGAATGTAAAGTACATTTACAGTATTACCAGTAAACCACCCTAGTCATTGATGCCATACCCCTACCTAACATATGTGCATGGTTGTTAATATAGCTGGCATACTGTTGTAACAGAGTATACATGTTGCTAGGTACACACACATACCCTACTTACCCCTACTTACAGATACCTATGCCTGAGGTATGTAATCTGTGCAGGCTACAGGAAATGCAGAAGACAGTGTTACCAGGGAATGTGAACATACACAATACTGTGCTGTTTAGGCCTACAGCTTCAGGTAGTACAACAGTTCATATGTGAGCTGGATTCACCAGCAGTACCACTTACTGAGCATACATGTATTGCTTCAGCCTACAATGGGACACCACAGTCATACACAAGGAACTACTTCACAACATATGCCATCCTACTTTGTCTGCATCCCAATAACTGACACATATTTCTCTGGCCTCACACATAGGACACAAACTACCATGACAGAAACAACCTCACACTAAGCTATCACACCTTTACAGACCTTGCACACATTCACTGTCACACTCATTCCACCTCACATAGCAGGTATTGCACTGAGTACATGTGTGTGTGCACTGTGTCATAGGTAGGTAATATGCTATTGGCCCTAGGGCCTAGAGCAGCCTAGCCATATGCTACCCTGGCCTTTGACACACATGTAATGTCATTTTACATGCTCCTGTCAACCGGATACACAGAGGTGACTCCCAGGGCATATTACCTATCTCCCAAACAATCATCAGGGGTATGTACGACATCTGCTAATGAGGAGCCTTGTTTGTTAATGCTGGGTGGTTTAGTCCAGAGTATGGCATATTTGTGGATAGGAACCTATACCTCCAGCATGTGCTGTTTAGTGAGGTGGTGAGGATTAGAGCCCTAGGTCATGTAGCCCGGAGGGATTGTGAGGTGTGGACATGGTGGTTGGCCAACTGCAATGGGTGTGACATACCTCTGTATGTCTGGCAGAGGTAACCTCTGGGTGGGCGGTATGCAACGCACTGTAGCTGTGGTTTTGTGAGTCAGTCTGCATAGAGCATGTGTTTGAGGGCAGTATTACTCTTTGTGAGGTATGTCTGTGGCCTTTCCACTTGCTGTAGTTGTCATGTGAGGTACATACCACATGGGGCATTGTGATGAGTAGAGGGGAACACTGCCTATATTTCTCTAGATGACACACCTTTTGTGATGACACGTACCATATAGACAGATTACAAGACTAGTGTGGCACTGTGATTATCAAAGGGGAGGCTACTGTCCACCTGTGTTCCATGTTCCCTTCTGACACCTCCAGTGTTAGGCAGGCTACCACCTAT